>NC_057729.1:57902080-57914811 GCF_004010195.1 Chiloscyllium plagiosum | reverse complement strand
GGATACTGGTGCCCCTCAGTTTCAGGTGTAGACCATCCTGTTTATAGAGGTCCCACCCTCCCCAGAAAGAACCCCAGTTATCCAGATACCGGAATCCCTCCCTCCTGCACCATCCCCGTAGCCACGCATTTAACTGTTCTCTCTCCCTATTCCTCGACTCTCTATCACATGGCACGGGTAACAAACCAGAGACAACAACTCTGTTTGTTCTAACTCCCAGAAAGCCTGCCAAACATCCTCAGCCCTCTTCCTACCTATGTCGTTGGTGCCAATGTGGACCATGACTTCGGGCTGCTCCCCCTCCCCCTTAAGGACCCGGAAAACACGATCGGAGACGTCACGTACCATTGCACCTGGGAGGCAACATACCAAAAGTGAGTCTCTCTCGCCCCCACAAAACCGCCTATCTGTGCCCCGAACTATCGAGTCCCCAATAACTATTGCTCTGCTCTTCTCCACCCTTCCCTTCTGAGCAACGGGGACAGGCTCCGTGCCAGAGTTCTGAACCCCATTGCTTACCGCTGGTTAGTCGTTCCCCCCCACAAGTATCCAAAACGGTATACTTGTTCTTGAGGGGAACGGCCACAGGGGGTCAGTATTGATGGAGTGATGGACTATGGGAGAGTCAGTACTGATGGAGTGCGATACTATGGGAGGGTCGGTACTGATGGAGTGCTGCACTATGGGAGAGTCAGTACTAATGGAGTGCTGCACTATGGGCGAGTCAGTACTAATGGAGTGTGACACTATGGGAGGGTCGATACTGATGGAGTACTGCACTATGGGAGGATCAGTACTGATGGAGTGCTGCACTATAGGAGGATTAGTACTGATGGAGTACTATTCTATGGGAGGATCAGTACTGATGGAGTGTTGCACTATGGGAGGATCAGTACTGATGGAGTGTTGGACTATGGGAGGATCAGTACTGATGGAATGCTACACTATGGGAGGGTCAGTACTGATGGAGTACTATACTATGGGAGGATCAGTACTAATGGAGTTCTGCACTATGGGAGGATCAGTACTGATGGAGTGCTGCACTATAGGAGGGTTAGTACTGATGGAGTACTATACTATGGGAGGATCAGTACTGATGGAGTGCTGCACTATGGGAGGGTCAGTACTGATGGAGTGCTGCACGATGGGAGAGTCAGTACTGATGGAGTGCTGCACAATAGGAGGGTCAGTACTGATGGAGAACTATACTATGGGAGAGTTGGTACTGATGGAGTGCTGCACCATGGGAGAGTCAGTACTGATGGAGTGCTGCACAATAGAAGGGTCAGTACTGATGGAGTACTATACTATGGGAGAGTTGGTACTGATGGAGTGCTGCACCATGGGAGGGTCAGTACTGATGGAGTACTATACTATGGGAGAGTCAGTACTGATGGAGTGCTGCACTATGGGAGGGTCAGTACTGATGGAATGCTGCACTAATCCACACTTGTGCACTCCCCCATAGTGTCAGAGAACCTGAAATAACCTTCATGTTCATTTTCTCAGGACGCTGTGACAAAATGTATCAACTATATAAGTGCTTCAATTGAGATAAATAACATAAGTTGCAACTGTGGATTTAATTGGCAAGTTCAAAATCTACATCCATTGTCTGATCAGACAATGAACAGAATTCATTATTTTAGAATCACCTTCTCCCTTGATCATCAATAATAATCCTTTTGTGACACAAGGGTGTGTCAGAATGAGTTATTCCAACCTTCATAGTTCTGTTAACTTAGAAAATTTGAACCCCACAGATTTTACTTCCTTATCTCCTCACACCATCCTACCTCCCCCCCCCCCCCACCACCACCACCACCACCATCACCTGCTTCAAATCTTGCAGGGTAGCCAGGGAACCAACATGAGTATTCAGCAATGCGATCTCAGCCACTTTAACCTGCACTTTGGGATGTGTTCACTCATAAACCTTTCAGCTGCACAGTTTCTTCCTAATGAACATCACAATCTGAGATTCAGAGAATCGTACAGAGCATAATGGGGCCATTTGGCCTGTCATACCCCTGCTGGCTCATTGAAAGAGTTACTGTCAATTAGTCCCGTTCTCCGTGCTCTTTACCTCACTGTTCTGTGACTATTTTCTTTTCAAGCATTTATAAAATCGCCTTTGGAAGTTTTTTTTTAATTGAGTCTTTCCAAGAATCACACTTCCAGGCAATGCCTTCCAGATTATAGCAATTTAAAAAGATATTTTGCTGATGTTGCCTCTTCTTTTGGCCAATCATTGAAACATGTTCCAGGCTTTCTGAAACCTATTATTGACATTCTTTTCACTGGAAGCAATGTTTCTTCATTTACTTTATCTAAAACCTATCGCCATTTTGAGCACCATAATCAAACTTCCCCCTTAATCTTGCCTGTTGTAAGAAAACAGTTCCAGCTTTTCCAGTGAAAATAATGTGTTCTGGTTGCCTTTTTATAGGAAGGATGTTATCTAGTGGAGAGGGTTCAGAAAAGATTTACCATGATTTTGCCAGGAATGGAGGGTTTGAGTTATAAGGAGAGGTTGGATAGGCTGGGACTTTTCTCACTGGAGTGTTGGAGGTTGAGGGGTGACCTTGTAGATGTTTGTAAAATCACGTTGGGTATAGATAAGGTGAATGGCAGGTGTCTTTTCCCTAGGATGGGGGATTTCAAGATTAAGGGGTGTATTTTTGTTGTGAGAGGAGAAAGACTTTAAAAGAACATGAGGGGCAACTTTTTTCCACAGAGTGTGGATCATGTGTGGAATGAACTTCCAAAGGAAGTGGTGTATGCACGTCCAGTTACAACATTTGAAAGACATTTGACTAAGTTCATGGAAAGGAAAGGGTTTGGAGGGATATCGGCCGAGTGCAGGCAGGTGGGACTAGTTTAGCTTGGGATTATGGTCGGCATGAACTGGTTGGACCTAAGGGTCTGTTTCTGGGCTGGATGACTCTATATATCCAGTACCTGGCTACTGTCAGTTTTCCTGTAACTTGTTGGTAAACACAGCGCTGAGTGTGGTACTGAGTTCCACAGTGTGGATATGATGCCTAAACTGTGCTTTTATTTTATTTACTAATGGGACATGGGTGTTGCTGGCTGGGTCAGTATTTATTGCCTGTCCCTCGTTTCCCCTTGAGAAAGTGGGGGTGAGCTGCCTTCTTGACCCGCTGCAGTCCATGTGCTAAAGGTAGACCCACAATGCCCTTAGGGAAGGAATTCCAGGATTTCAACCCAGTGACACTGAAGAAACAGCAACATATTTCCAAGTCAGGATGATGAGTTGCTTAGAGGGGAACTTGCAGGTGGTGGTATTTCCATGTATCTGCTGCCCTTGTCCTTCCAGATGGAAGTGGTTGTGGTTTTGGAAGGTGCTGCCTAAGGATCTTTGGTGAATTTCTGCAGTGCATCTTGTTGATGGTGCACACTGCTGCACTGTGCACTGGTGATGGAGGGAGTAGATGTTTGTGGATGTAGGTTGCCAATCAAGTGGGCTGCTTTGTCCTGCATGGTGTCAAGTTTGAAGACATTAAGCCGAGACATTGAACTTTGCTGAATGAGCGCCAATGACAGAAGTTCAAATGGAAATATTTTATGACCAATTTAAATCTTTTATTCATTTCCAGCATGATCAATAATTTCTAGATCCCACAGGTATGGCAGCATCCACGGAGAGAGAAGCAGAGTTAACATTTCAAGTCTGAAATAATTTCTCTTCTCCAGTTCTGAAGAGTAGCCATTGGTCTCGAAGCGTTAACTCTGTTTTTCTCTTCACGGATGCTGCCAGATTTGCTAAGTTTCTTCATACTTTGTTTTTATTTCAGACTTATGACATTTGAGAAACGCCTTTTTCTCCCAGAAGGGGTGGGGGTCTAGAATGCAGTGGCTGCAAGGGTAGTTGTAATGGGAAACCTCACAATCTTTAAAATGTTCTTAGATGAGCACGTGAAGTGTCATAACATAACTAGTGCAGGAAAGCGGATTGGTGCAGCTGGTAATGTAGTTTTGGTGGCACAAACCTGATAGGTTGAAGGCCCTCTTTGACATGATATGATTCTATAATTCACAGTATTTTGCTTTTACATCCAGACTGTAAAGGCAGGAACATGAAAAATGGCCTCATTTTGTGAGGTGTTGGCCAAGAGGAAAGATACAGTAATGATTCCATTACTAGAGGAGTAGTCTTGAGAACCTAAAGTAATCTGCTGGTGGATTTATGTTCAAGGAAGCTTATGAATTTGTCTTTGATTATTCCTGAAACAAAATGCTGGAAGTCAGGACAAGCAAGCATGACCATGAAACTATCAAATTGTAATAAGTCAATATAACCAGTTCAGGAAAGGGTCACTGGACCTGAAATGTTATCTCTAAACTCTGAAGGCACTGAAGACAGAAATTGCTGCAAAAATGTAGCAGGTCTGGCAGCATCGGTGGAGAGAAAACAGTTCGAAGGGACTCAAAATGTTACCTCTGCACTCTCTTCACAGATGTTGTTTGACCTGCCGAGTTTCTGCAATCTCTGTTTTGTTTCTGCACATATCCTTAAGGTCAAGAATCCACTGTCTGCATTATATGTGACTCCAGTGCCCAATCCCATACAGTTGACTCTTAATTTTCCTTTGAAGTATCCTTGCAAAGTTTAACAGTCAAATATCCCAAGGAACTTCACGAGTCTTGTTAAACAAAATGTTATGTCAACAACAATTTGAATTTATGTAGTGCTTTTAAAGTAATAACCTGACCGATGTCACTTCACAGGAGTATTATAAACAATTTTGACACTGGGTCACATAAGGAATCTTATGAATGGTGACCAAATTTTGTCAAAGATTTAGGTTTTAAGGAGCATCTTAAATGAGGAAGGTAATGTAAAAAGCCGGGAGGTTTAGGAAGAGAATTCCAGAGTTTAGATGCCAGGACACTGAAAGTTTGGTGGGGTGATTATAATCTGGGATTATAGATAATTGTCGAACTGGAAGGAAGGACAGAGAGAGGACAAGATGGTTGTGATGCAATTAACTGCTTAAAGGACAATGGCACTTATTATCCAGATCCAATAAGAGCCTGCACTTATAGAATCAAAGAGGAAAATCTGGGACAAAAAAAATCTTCTCTGGCAGATTGGGCATAACATTTAAAGCAGTTATCAAGCCACCCTTAGAGCTGTCAGACAATCAATGAGACTGAAAGGCACAACCCACTCAATCTGCTATCAATATGCGGTCAGCTACGTTTTATTGGAAGTCGATATTTTGCCAAGTGAATCCATTGGCAATTCTTTGTGATAGCTTGGTGGTTCAGGGTTAGCACTGCTGCTTCACAGCACCAGGGACCTGGGTTTGATTCCAAACTCGGGTGACTGTCTGTGTGGAGTTTGCACATTCTCCCCGTGTTTGCGTGGATTTCCTCCAGGTGATCCAGTTTCCTCCCACAGTCCAAAGATGTGCAGGTTAGGTGAATTGGCCATGCTAAATTGCCCATAATGGTCAGGGATGTGTAGGCTAGGTGCATTCGTCAGGGGAGATGTAGAGTAATGGGGTAGGGGAATGGGTCGATGTGGACTTGTTGGATCAGATGGCCTGTTTCCACACTGGAGGGATTCTATGATGCTATGAAATTAACCAAGTGGCCTAATGATTTCCTTTACTTTCCTGAGCGATTGGCATTTAGTGTAAAAATATAACTTGAAGCCGAGCCAACAGTTTGAGGTTGTGGTAAGAGAGCAGTTATTGTCCAGAAAACCTAGCAACACACACTTGCAAAGTACAGATCCCACTATTGGCATTTTGTAAAATGGAATTTAATAAATCAGCTCATTTGTGAGTCAGCATTTGGAAAATGACATGAAAATTTGTTTTCGAAATAACTGGTTGACTAATGTCCATAAAGGAAGGGAATCTGTAACCACTCATCCACCCACCTTGTCCATATCCCTAACCTGACAATCTGGTTTTGCCTACATGTGACTCCAGTCTCTCACTAACACCAAAATGAAATTAAATTAATTATCGCATAAAGCAGCTGCTGATCTGATTTGCAATAGTTCCCTCCTGGAGTTTGGGGAAATTATGTCAGAGTATACTCTCCGCCTAACCCCCCCCAACAACTCCACCCACTCCCTATCACATGTGTCAAAACCTCGATTCCAGCTGATGGTAAAGTTGGACAAGCCCAATTCCACAGTGAGACCTGGCTTGATAGACCATAAGTTGTATTGTTTGCAATCCACGGTGATTAATAACTGAATATATTCATAACAGGCTACTAGTGTACTTGTAACAAAGAACATCAAAGTTTATCACGCGAAACAGAAAAGAAAATCAAAATTTCGCATTATACAGATCTATTTGAAATTGTCTTATTACAAACGTCTGAAATAAAATTTCAACTATTACTCTTCTGAACAGTATAACAGATACTCTACACTTGTGGAAGTTCCACTTTGGCCAGTGAGTACAGCTGTAATTGATTTATTTTCAACCAAAATCTATGTAGAAACATAGAAATAGGAATGGGAGTAGACCATTCAGTCCTTTGGGCCTGCTCTGCCATTCAATATGATTGTGGCTGATCATTTAACTCACTATCCAATTAGTACATTCTCCCCACAATCTTTGCTCCCCATAGCCCTGAGTACTAATCAAACTACATACATTCAATGCTATTTCTTCAGTTAATGTTTTTTCCTGGGGGTCCTTCAACAAATATTAACTCAGGTCACTTATATCTTAACATGGGTTCCCTAAGCTCCACTTTGACAATCTTCAGTTACTGGAACCTTTTTCTTAATGACAATTAATCTGTTCAGGGCTTCTTTTCTTCTGTCCTAATTGTTTTGGAGATTGCTATAATGCACAGCTGTCCTTCTCTCTGATTGGCCTGCTTCTCTCACTGAAAGAAACCTGAACACTCTGTCTGATATTTGGATGGCTCTGCCTATCCAAAGAATTAGTTTCAGTCCATCTCTCTGTGTCATGGGCACCTTATTACTAGGCAACAGCTGAGCCTTTTTTTCCTCTTCTACCCTTGTTTCTAAGGCACTGAACTATTCACCTCAAGGGTTTTAAAAGCCTCATTTATTTGCATGTATATTTATTTCCAACCATATAGTACAAGTCAAAGAATTAAAAAATAAAACCAAACCGATATCTCCACTTCTTGACATACATATTATATGGAATGTGAATCAAACTTAAAGCTATAAATGATTCTATCCACATCAGAACCCAAATTTCCAATAATAAAATACATCATGAGCCTCCATTGCGAACCTGTAGCTCTGAAACTGCATGCAGCTCTGAAATATCTCATTTGCAGCTCCCAGTTGGATTGTATTAATGTGAAAAAAAACTAAAAAATATTCATTACAAGAAGTCCCAGTTCTGTTTTTATTGTGGGAATTTGAAAAAGAATTAATCATTAAATTTTGAGTAATTATCTTAATGAAAAACATTATCAACCTCTAAATAACCGTATTTGAGTGATATAGCTACACCACGATTCAAGTCATTCAGGTTTTATGGTTGCAACTATTATTGTATCTAACATAGCAGTGAGAGTAAATTATTCTGAATGTGCTTTTAGAAGCTCTTTTTTATGAGAATCGATAACTATAAAAAATGTCTTAATTCCATGCATCGTAAGTTAAAGTTTGTTTTAAAAGATAACTCTATTGACAGTTAAAGCAAAGTTGCTAAAAGTGATAATTCTTGGTTAGAACTATTTTTAGTTTTTATTTTCCCCATTGATGCATAAATTCATACATCTATTTAATTTATTATATATGCAAGTTGTGTGTCTGCCAAAAGCATTTGGCAATTTGTCATGTATTTGATTTTGAAATATTGAATTTTTGACTTATGACCCCTAATTTTATTTTACACATCTCTTTTCAAAAAAGTTTTTTCAGGTTAAAAGAGGTTGCTAACCCTCATCCGATATGATGAACTCTTAAAACCCTCTGAGGTAGCTTCTCGCTAATAAAAGGAAGCTTCCACCCCCATTGCACATTCTCAGGGCAGGTAGGACAGGTCAATCCTGGGAGACAAATCAAGAAAAAAATCAGTTTTAGATCCAGGCCCTCCTTACGTCATTCATCAAGAAGCTCGCTGCTTCAGCCTCTGATGCAAGTGCTTGTGATTGGAAGTTCTCGAGTTCTCTCTGGATCTGAGATTTATGATCAAGCCTTGTGTCAGAAAGCTGTTGCAGGTTGTTGGAGATAAAGTGCAGGACTGTGATGATGTGTTGACTCATCAAGCTGCTGTCTCTGCACAGGGAGAAAAAGGAAGCTAATTACTGGAGATTTCATTTGCACTAATGTATTTCAGGTTCTCTCAGTGCTGGCCAATTTCTGATGTGGATATTTAATGTTGGGGAATGGAAAGGGTCAGGTGTGGTGGGGTGGGTGGGGGGGAGGTGGGGGTGGCTGGAGACAAGTGCTGAGCACATGAAAAGTGTGATAGGGAATGTAAACACAGTCACTGCAGCAACAACGTGGCGGGGCGAGGGGGAGCCTTGTACAAATGTAATTAGATGCATATGTTTTCTATTTGATGTAAACAATTTATCGTCTATACATTTTGGAAAGGATATGGCCTGGATAACTATGACACTTTTATATTTTTATCAATAAAGGAGATGCATTCTGGCCGTGTCCCTGTTTCTTCTATCACCAGGTCCGAGTGGCTGAGCCACAGCCTAATCCAAGAGCTCCATGAATTAACTCAGCACCTCGATGGGGTTAGTGAGCTGCACACTCTCACACCATTGCTGAATCAACTCAAACCTGTCAAGGGATCAATCTTCAATTCCTGATGTTTCATAAACCTGGGCTGGTATTCCCTGAAGTATTGAAGATCAAAGGGGGGTATGATTGAAAGATTTAGAATTTTGAAAGGAATTAAAAGGGCAGATAAGGAGAAAGTTTTTGTTTCATGATGGTAAGGGAATCTAGGACCTGACTGGGGGGATAAGCTTAAAATCAGTGATAGGTCATTCAGAAAAGAAGATACATCTCTACACACGATACAGTGTTTATAAAACTACTGTCAATGCTAACTAATTAATTAATCATTTTCAATCTGAAATTGGTAAGTATTTCCTGGTAAAGGTAGTTTAGGACTCAAAGTAAACCAATAGAGGGAAGGTACCAGTCAAACATGATCATTACTGTGGAACATCCTCAAAGGGGCTGAATGGCCTCTTCCTTTCATCTGCAAGAGCACAGACATTGGGTGAAGGTGGATTGTGTTTGATACCCCACGTGGGATGGTACATTGTACAAACAGCGAGGCTCAGTGCACTGCTTTGGTGATGGGGGCAGGAGGAGACGGGGAGTGGACAGCAAGGGGGGGGGAGTGAGTAAAGAGGAAGGAAGGAGTGAGAGCTGAAGCTGCAAAACCTTGATCAATTTTTCAATGTATAATTTCAGTTCCATCACACTGCAAATTTATGCGATAAATTCTGTGTTACGATCGAGCCCTCCAGAATCACCTGATGAAGGAGCGTCGCTCCGAAAGCTAGTGTGATTCCAATTAAACCTGTTGGACTATAACCTGGTGTTGTGTGATTTTTAACTTTGTACACCCCAGTCCAACACCGGCATCTCCAAATCATATCATCTATATCTAACTAGCTCACTGCCTCCTCTATATCTAAATATCTCACTGCCTCCTCTACACCTAAATACCTCACTGTCTCCTCGATACCACACTGCCTCCTATATATCTAACTGTCTCACTGCCTCCTCTATATGTAAATATCTCACTGCCTCCTCTATACCTAAATATCTCACTGCCTCCTCTATAACACACTGCCTCCTCTATACCTAAATATCTCACTGCCTCCTCTATAACACACTGCCTCTTCTATATCTAACTGTCTCACTGCCTCCTCTATATGTAAATATGTCACTGCTTCCTCGAGATCTATCTCACTGCCTCCTCTATACCTAACTATCTCACTGCCTCCTCTGTATCTAACTATCTCAATGCCTCCTCTATATCTAAATACCTCACTGCCTCCACGATACCACACTGCCTCCTCTATATCTAACTGTCTCACTGCCTCCTCTATATGTAAATATGTCACTGCCTCCTCTATACCTAACTATCTCACTGCCTCCTCTATACCTCACTGCCTCCTCTATATCTAACTATCTCAATGCCTCCTCTATATCTAAATACCTCACTGCCTCCTCTATATCTAACTATCTCACTGCCTCCACTATACCTCATTGCCTACTCTATATCTAACTATCTCACTGCCTCCTCTATATCTCAATATCTCACTGCCTCCTCTATATCTAACTATCTCACTGACTCCCCTATACCTCACTGCCTCCTCTATATCTAACTATCTCACTGCCTCCTCTAGACCTCATTGCCTACTCTATATCTAACTATCTCACTGCCTCCTCTATATCTCAATATCTCACTGCCTCCTCTATATCTAACTATCTCACTGTCTCCTCTATACCTCACTGCCTCCTCTATATCTAAATATCTCACTGCCTCCTCTATATCTAAATATCTCACTGCCTTCTCTATACCTAAATATCTCACTGCCTCCTCTATAACTCACTGCCTCCTCTATATCCATCACACTGCATCCTCTATATCTAAATATCTCACTGCCTCCTCTATATCTATCTCACTGCCTCCTCTATACCTCACTGCCTCCTCTATATCTAACTATCTCACTGCCCCCGCTATACCTCACTGCCTCCTCTATATCTATCACACTGCATCCTCTATATCTAAATATCTCACTGCCTCCTCTATATCTATCACACTGCCTCCTCTATATCTAACTATCTCACTGCCTCCTCTATACTTAACTATCTCACTGCCTCCGCTATACCTCACTGCCTCCTCTATATCTATCTATCCCACTGCCTCCTCTTTACCTCACTGCCTTCTCTATATCTAACTAGCTCACTGCCTCCTCTATACCTAACTATCACCCCGCTCTTCTATACCTCACTTTCTAACTGCCTCCTCTATATCTAACTATCTCACAGCCTCCACTATTCCTAACTATCTCACTGCCTCCTCTATACCCAACTATCTCACTGCCTCCTCTATATCAAACTATCTCACTACCTCCACTATACCTCACTGCCTCCTCTATATCTAACTATCTCACTGCCTCCTCTATATCTATCTATCTCACTGCCTCTTCTATATCTAAATATCTCACTGCCTCCTCTATACCTCACTGCCTCCTCTATATCTAACTATCACACTGCCTCCTCTTTATCTAAATATCTCACTGCCTCCTCTATACCTCACTGTCTCCTCTATATCTAACTATCTCACTGCCTCCTCTATATCTAACTATCTCATTGCCTCCTCTGTACCTAACTATCTCACTGCCTCCTCTATATATTACCATCTCACTGCCTCCTCTATACCACACTACCTCCTCTATATCTAAATAGCTCACAGCCTCCTCTATACCTCACTGCCTCCTCTATATCTAAATGTCTCACTGCCTCCTCTATATCTACCTATCTCACAGCCTCCTCGACACCTCACTGCCTTCTCTATATCTAACTATCTCACTGCCTCCTCTATACCTCACTGCCTCCTCGATATCTAACTATCTCACTGCCTCCTCTCGATATAACTATCTCTCTGCCTCCTCTATACCTCACTGCCTCCTCTATATCTAACTAGCTTACTGCATCCTCTATATCTAGATTTCTCACTGCCTCCTCTATACCTCACTGCCTTCTCTATATCTAACTTACTGCCTCCACTATATCTAAATATCTCACAGCCTCCTCTATATCTAACTATCTCACTGCCTCCTCTATACCTCGCTGCCTCCTCTATATCCCACTGCCTCCTCTATATCTAAATACCTAACAGCCTCCTCTACATCTAACTATCTCACTCCCTCCTCTATAACTAACTATCTCACTGCCTCCTCTATATATAACTATCTCACTGCCTCCTCTATATCTCACTGCCTCCTCTATATATAACTATCTCACTGCCTCTTCTATACCTCCCTGCCTCCTCTAAACCTATCTCACTTTCTCCTCTATATCTCACTGCCTCCTCTATATCTACGTATCTCACTGCCTCCTCTGTATATAACTATCTCACTGCCTCCTCAATACCTCACTGGCTCCTCTATATCTAACTATCTCACTGCCTCCTCTACACCTCACTGCCTTCTCTATATCTAACTATCTCACTGCCTCCTCTATACCTCACTGCCTCCTCTATATCTAACTATCTCACTGCCTCCTCTATACCTAAATAGCTCACTGCCTCCTCTATACCTCACTGCCTCCTCTATACCTAACTAGCTCACTGCCTCCTCTATATCTAGATATCTCACTGCCTTCTCTATATCTAAATATCTCACAGGCTCCTCTATATCTAACTATCTCACTGTCTCCTCTATACCTCGCTGCCTCCTCTATACCTATTTCACTGCCTCCTCTATATCCCACTGCCTCCTCTATATCTAAGTATCTCACTGCCTCCTCTATACCTAACTATCACCCCGCTCTTCTATACCTCACTTTCCTCTATACCTAACTATCACCCCGCTCTTCTATACCTCACTTTCTAACTGCCTCCTCTATATCTAAATATCTCACAGCCTCCTCCATATCTAACTATCTCACTGCCTTCTCTGTACCTAACTATCTCACTGCCTCCTCTATATATAACTATCTCACTGCCTTCTCTGTACCTAACTATCTCACTGCCTCCTCTATA
>NC_057729.1:57889697-57902068 GCF_004010195.1 Chiloscyllium plagiosum | reverse complement strand
CCTCCTCTATATCTAACTATCTCACTGCCTCCTCTATACCTAAATAGCTCACTGCCTCCTCTATACCTCACTGCCTCCTCTATATCTAACTGTCTCACTGCCTCCTCTATATCTAAATGTCTCACTGCCTCCTCTATATATAACTATCTCACTGCCTCCTCTATACCTTACCATCCCACTGTCTCCTCTATATCTATCTATCTCACTGCCTCCTCTATACCTTACCATCCCACTGTCTCCTCTATATCTATCTATCTCACTGCCTCCTCTATACCTTACCATCCCACTGTCTCCTCTATATCTATCTATCTCACTGCCTCCTCTATACCTTACCATCCCACTGTCTCCTCTATATCTATCTATCTCACTGCCTCCTCTATACCTTACCATCCCACTGTCTCCTCTATATCTATCTATCTCACTGCCTCCTCTATACCTCACTGCCTCCTCTATATCTAACTGTCTCACTGCCTCCTCTATATCTAAATGTCTCACTGCCTCCTCTATATATAACTATCTCACTGCCTCCTCTATACCTTACCATCCCACTGTCTCCTCTATATCTATCTATCTCACTGCCTCCTCTATACCTCACTGCATCTTCTATATCTAACTATCTCACTACCTCCTCTATGTCTAACTATCTCACTGCCTCCTCTATACCACCCTGCCTCCTCTGTGCCTAACTATCTCACTGCCTCCTCTATATCTAACTATCTCACTACAACTCTTCCTATATGTTGTTTGCTGAGATGTATTTTATACGATTGACACTACCAGGCCAAAGTATTGGTAAAGGGGAGCTTGTTATCTGGAATACAGCACTCCCAGCAAATGATATAATGTGTTTGAGTGGGTACTTAATGACTCCAGCTCACTCCTTCCATCAGTCATCTAACCTCTCACCATGCAACGATGGTGACCTCAAATCTTGCACTCTTCCCATCCCCCCTCCACATCAGAGCATCCTCCTTCCCATTGTAAAGTGGGATGTTTCCCTCTGTGAGACATGTCCAGGATAAATAAAAATGATCACAAATTGCAGCTGTGGGCTGTCTGTACTTGCCAGTGTTCATAATGGCACTGGCTGCAGGAATCCTGAGAGGTTCCGCCACTGGTCAGTGGTGAAGGGGAGAATTTGATGAGCCAGACACCATGGGGATGTGGCCATTGGCTAAAGAGGCAAGTTTGGGATGTCAGTGCGAGAAAGCTCACTAGACCCCTCCATGAAACTCCCCAAAAATGACACTTGTCCCAATTCTGGTAAGGTCCAGCCCATTGTTGGTAAGAGAAAGAGGAGATGTAGATTTTAGGTCCACCTCCTTTGAGCTGTTACATTGCCCAAGTCAATATGCTATCATCAAATTGGGTGGTGCTAAATGAACTCCTCAGCATTAACCTTTTCAGAACTAAACACTCATGCAACAACATCCTTTTTGACATTGTTAACACCTTGTTTAGATTTTGACTCCATGTGCTATGGTTAAAGGAAATTAATACCAGTTTATGCCCCTGTCCCCATAATGTGACTCTCTAAACCTGAGGTTCTACAAGCTGCTACCCTACTCATTGACACTGTTATCCGAAGCCATGTGAAAGGAATTTCAATTACCCCTCCCAGCCAGTTAACAATACCATCGTGGAGCAATGCAGACATGTCAGGCTACATACCAACTGAGATTCCTCTCCTCCAATGCATTCCATCAGCAACACTAACCTGGTCATTACCTGGTCATCATGGGAGCCAGCTGTGTGCAAGTTGGTACTGTGTTTCCTGCATTATTCCAGTGGCTATACTTAAAACGTTTTTCATTGTGAAATGCTTTATGGTGTCCTGAGGCTCAGAAAGGCAGTCTGTAAATGCAAGTTCTTTCTTTTCATAGCACAATGCAGAGTAATGGCTAAGCAAGTGCAGCAGAAAGTGGGTGAGCTGTGTACCTGATGTCTGCGACACCTCAGTAACTGCCAATAGTTTTCCTTTATTTATATAATATTACACTGACACCCTCTACTGGTGGGATTCTGTAATTTGGCTGCAATCATAATAAAAAATGTTTGTATTTTTATAGCATCTTTCATAACAATCAGAAATTCCAAACCCATGAAACCTATGGAAGCAACTTACCGAAGTACAGTCCCTATTATAATACAGGTACACGGCAGCCAATTTGCACACAGCAAGCTTCTGCAAATAGACAATACTACCAGAAAATCTGTTTTTACTAAGTTCATTGATGGATAAGTATTGGCCAGGACAGAAGAAATAACACCCTTGCTCATCTTCAAAACAATTCCCTAGCCACTTTTTTTATCCATTCTAGCAGGCAGTGGGGCCACAGTTTAACATCTCACTTGAAATACAGCAGCTGCGACAGTGCAGTACTCACTGGAATAGCATCCAAATGCTGGAGATTAGAGTCAAGATTAGAGTGGTGCTGGAAAAGTACAGCAGGTCAGGCAGCATCCGAGGAGCAGGAAAATCAACATTTCGGGCAAAAACACTTCATCAGGATTCATCATTCCCGACGAAGGGCTTTTGCCTAAAACATTGATGTTCCTGCTCCTCGGATGCTGCCTGACCTGCTGTGCTTTAGATTAGATTACTTTACAGTGTGGAAACAGGCCCTTCGGCCCAACAAGTCCACACCGACCCACCGAAGCGTAACCCACCCATACCCTAACCTAACACTACAGGCAATTTAGCATGGCCAATTCACCTGACCTGCACATCTTTGGACTGTGGGAGGAAACCGGAGCACCCGGAGGAAACCCACACAGACACGGGGAGAACGTGCAAACTCCACACAGTCAGTCGCCTGAGGCGGGAATTGAACCCGGGTCTCTGGCGCAGCGAGGCAGCAGTGCTAACCACTGTGCCACCGTGCTATTCCAGTACCACTCTAATCTTAACTAGCATCTACCATTGTTTTGTGTTCAGGACCTAGAGTGTGATTTGAACTACCTATGTTGTGCTTCAAAGGTGAGTGCTGCTGACCATGAAAGAAAAGTACTTTGAACCTCACCTTCAACAGTTTGATGTTTTCATTCACATTTCTTAGAAGCATTTCTTACTCTACTTTCTTGAGGGAGCGGTAACTTTCACTCAGGTATGAATTTCGGAGGTTGACCAGACAAATGGTAAGTAGCTGCAACAATAGCGAGCATTGCTGGATTAACCTGGAGAGAGCCACACATGTGTAATATGTCCGTGGGCTGACTGAGCCCTCTGATGGTGCTCCCCTTTTCCTATTAGATTGCTTACAGTGGGGAAACAGGCTCTTCGGCCCAACAAGTCCACACTAACCCGCCGAAGCGCAACCCACCCAGACCCATTCCCCTACATTTACCCCTTCACCTAACACTACAGGCAATTTAGCATGGCCAATCCACCTGACCTGCACATCTTTGGATTGTGGGAGGAAACCGGAGCACCCAGAGGAAACCCACGCAGACACAGGGAGAACGTGCAAACTCCACACAAAGAGTCGCCTGAGGCGGGAACTGAACCCGGGTCTCTGGTGCTGTGAGGCAGTAGTGCTAAGCACTATGCCACCTATTGCTAACACACTTCCTACACTCTCCCATTCTTATCTATCTCACTTTTCTCACAGCAGCTGCCTGTGCCAGTCTCTTTCAAATAATCAATGTCTCATTTTTAATGATCCAGAAAGATAGAAACCAGAAGCAAAAGGCAGCCATTTGGCCCCTCGAGCCTGCTTGGCCATTCAATATGATCAAGGTCGATCTTCTGTCTTAATGCCATATCTCCAATCTCTCCATAGACCCTTTGATGCTTTTAAAATCTAAATCTTTATAAATCTCTTTCTTGAAGGCCTCCACTGCCTCCTATGGTAGAGAAGGTTCACTACCTTTTGAGTGAAGGAATTTTCCTCACTTCACCAAAGTATCTATGGAGAAATTGGGAATATGGCATGAAGATATAGGGTCGACCTTGGGGTCATTTTGAATGGCAGAACAGGCTCAAGGCACCAAATGGCTGACCTTTGCTTCTGGTTTCAACGACGGTAATGGTCTACTCCATAACCTGAGACTGCTTGCCCTGGATCTAAATTCCCCAACCAGTGAAACATTCTTCCTGCATCCAGTCTGTACAATCCTATTAGACCGCTGTACATTTCAATTAGGTCCTCTGTCCAAACGTCAGTGAATACAGGTCCAGTTGAACCAATCTCTCCTCAGAGAATAATCCTGCCATGTGGAGTATCAACCTGGTGAACCTTCAATGCACTCCCTCTATGGTAGGTGTAACCTCCCTTCGGTAGGGAGATCAAAACTGTACACAATACTCCAGAGGAAGTCTCACCTAGGCCCTGTACAGTTCTGTACTCAAATCCTCAAAACCAGTCTTTATTTAATTTGTTCATGGGATGGGGGCATAACTAGTCAGGTCAACATTTGTTGACCATTCCTACTTGCCCAGAGGGCAGTTGAGAGTCAATCATATTGTTGTGGGTCTGGAGTCACATATAGGCCAGACCTGGTAAGGATGGCAGATTTCCTTCCCTAAAAGGCATGAGTGAACCAGATGTGTTTCCCCTGATAATTGATTCATGGACATTAGACTCCTCATTCCAGATTTTTAATCAATTCAAATTACACCATCTGCAATTCAGAATTCAAACTCAGGTCCCTAGACCATTACCTGGATCTCTGGATTAACAGTTCAGTGATCATCCCAATAGGCCATCACCTCCCCCTTAACTGCTGACTCTTCCAAGAAATGATCTTTCCCAGCATGTTTCCTTTTTCAGTGTTTAACAGTTCATTTATTTAATTAATACTTTTAAACTCCTTTGAGCTCCTTTGGTAGGTAATTAATCCTAGCCATTTCTTTTAGTTGGTTGAATACCGACCTTATATTGAAACGCCTAATCTCCTCGCCATTATCACTTGCTCATTTCCCAGGGAGTCACTGGGCAGTGTGGGGACACTGGGTGCTTTTTCCTCCTTCCATAGCCATGGACAAGATCAGCTCTAAGCTAACTTGGGGAAAACCGGGAGACCTCCCCTCTCAGGACTGTCTTTGTGCCACTCCGTGAACACAAGGCCACAGTTTCTCCCAGTAATTGTGAAGCACCAAAAGGAGAGCAGTTTCAAATGATTGAGAGTTGGCTCAATGGAAATGGTTTCACTTCTGTTGTTTTAAGAATAATGAAGGTGGTTATGTGGTCAGGTAGTCATAATCATAAAGTCATACAACAGACCCCTCAGTCCAACCAGTCCATGCCGAACATAATCCCAAACCAAACTAGTCCCATCTGCCTGCTGCTGGCCCAAATTCCTTCAAACCTTTCCTATTCATGCACTTATCTAAGTGTCTTTCAAACGTTGGGACTGTACCTGCATCCATCACTACCTCAGGAAGTTTAATCCATACACAAACCACCCTCTATGTAAAAAAATTGCACTGCCTCTCTTTTTTAAAATCTAGGGTGTAGGTTTGCTCGCTGAGCTGTAGGTTTGATACCCAGACGTTTCATTACCTGGCTAGGTAACATCATCAGTGGCGACCTCCTCTTCACCTTAAAGATGTACCCCCATCTTTAAATTCCCCATCCTAGGGAAAAGACAACTGCCATTAACCCTATCTATACCTCTCATGATTTTATAAATTGTATAAAAGTTCATCTCTCAACCTCCTATACTTCAGTGAAAATGTAGCTTATATTTCAAGAGGTTAAGAAGGTGAGAAAATCTGACACTTTGTCATGCATCGATCTTGATCCATTGACCTCTATAGATATAGGTCAGAGTCACAGTATCATTAATGTCCAGAAGGGAGCCACTTGGCCCCCTTGAGTCTCAACAAAGAAATCCTACACCAACCCTTGCCCCCTGCCACCCCCATCACCCTCTCCAATGGCGTACCACTATTTGTTATATCAAGGCCCGCTCTGTAATTCAATCATATGTAGATGGTCAGCCCAAGATTCATATCTGAGGGCTTACTGACCTCAGCTGGAGTATATGGACTGATTTATAACCACTGGTCTCAAGGCCTCAACAACAGGATAAACTGATTTGTCACTGCAGATAATTTTGACTGTCAGACAACGGTAAATGTCTCAACTTAAATGTCAAGCCTCAGGAGAGAAGGGCAGAAACAGAACATGGAATCTAAACCATTTGTCAATCTTCACTATTTTCATTTGAGACAAACTATCATTTTATTGAGCATTTTCCCAGCCTCTATCATAAATAATTAACATATTAAAACAATAAGAGCTTCAACCACAAAACTCATTCCAGCTTAAATTCATAGTTTGAGCTGAAGGCCCTGACTCTAGCAGGGGTATCATTGAGGACTCTACAATATGTCTCAATGCTTTTGGATAAGGTCAAAATCAAGCTCAGCTCTGATGATCAAATTGTATCCTGTCTCTTGATGTCATGGTCCAGACATGGAGAGTTTGCAGGATAGGGAAAAAATATCAACAAATGGCTGTATTTTCACTCCAGTGATCTTCAGCGAGAGCCAGAGTCATATAGCTTTAGAATCATAGAGTTGTACAGACCTCGGTCCAGCTCATCCATGCCAGCCAGATATCCTAAATTAATCTAGTCCCATTTACTAGTGTTATGAAGTTGAAGGCATGTACTGTACCTTTAAGAGAGAGTGAATGCGGTTCTGAACTGAGAGATTACAAGCACATGACTAATCAGCAGTCTCAGAGTGTACTGGAAAATTGAAAATATGTAACATTTGGCTGTGAAATAGATACCTGAGTTGGTTGCTGTTTTGACAACAATTTGAATTTAACAAATCAGTATAAATTATGCCCCAGGATAATAAAACCAAATCGAGTTTGAATTTTTGTTTTGCCAACATTGAACCAATGAGAAGATCCAACATTGGAAGTATAAAAAAGGCAGTTTGAAAGTCAGAGTAACTGCCGATGAGAGTAACTGCCATCAAAATAAAGATGCCATTTATATCAATACACCACAGGAAATGACATCACCAACCCAAAGCAACCCAAACATATAAATAGAAAGCAGGAATCATTTAGTAGTGCTTTGCCCGGAGCCCCACTGAAGAAGTTACCTAGGAGGGTGATGAAAAGCCTGGAAATGAACCTTCTAGCTCAGCGAGCAAACCTACATCCAAAACCTCAACCTGAGCTACAAATCTTCTCAAAACTCGCTAATACCTTTTCGCATGAAACATCTGCATAGTGAAAAGAAGGAAGACAACCCAGGGAGATCTTCAGCCAGAAGAAGAAAGACACCAGAGAAACAGCCACTGTATGCTTTTGAAAATAAATTGATGTAATTTTAATAAGTGTTTTATTGGAACAGTATATCGTTATAGAGTTTGAGGCAGATAATAAGCAGTTAAGAGAATGAGGGGCTTAGAGTTGTGAATAGTTGTTGTTTAATGTTCACTTTCAGAGTTAAAGAATTTTTTTTTCTTTAGATAGTGGAGTTTGGGAGTTCTCTGTCACTCATACTTTAACAGATTATGAGGCGAGGTGAGCTTTTCTGGGTGTTTAGTTTAATTAACAGAAGATTCACCACCATTTAGTAACAGTTTGGGGCCTCAGTTCCGTGATTTGGACAGGTTTAGACAGATCCCTTCTGAGATTGGAACAGATTTGGGGTACTAAAGATCCCAGCAGATTTAAATACTGGCATGTTAGCTCAGCGGTTAGCACTGCTGTCTCACAGCACCAGGGACTCAGGATCAATTCCAGCCTCGGGTGACTGTCTATGTGGAGTTTGCATCTTATCCCTGTGTCTGTGTGGGTTTCCTCCCTAATCCAAAGATGTGCAGGTCAGGTGAATTGGCCATGCTAAATTGCCCATAGTGTTAGGTGCATTAGTCAAAGGGAAATGGGTCTGGGTGGGTTACTCTTCAGAGGTTTGGTGTGGACATGTTGGGCCGAATGGCCTGTTTCCACACTGTAAGAAAATCTAATCTAAATTTGTCAGTTAGTGTCCTAGATCTTTAAATAAAACATAGATGAAACAATTAGTTCAATTTCAGTTACTTGTGGTTGATTAAATTAAAAGTGAGAGAAATGGCTCTTAAGATTGTTAAAGAGGTTCTGGGGTTTGAAGATGATTCCCAAATTTGCCAAGCAATTTTAGAAAGACTGAGAAAGGCCATACTTTTAGAATTAGCAAATACATTAGAATTGGGTTTAACCAGGGACAAAAGTAAAGCTGTAATTGTAAGGGAGATAGTCAAACACTGACATGTATCAAGAGACAGACAAGTGCAGTTGAGTTAGAAAAACTTAAATTATTATTGAAGCTAATGGAGTTAGAAGATAAAAAAAAGGAAAGAAGAGTCATGAGAGAAGAAAGAGAGAGGGAAGAAAGAAAGAAAGAGAGAGAGAGAAGAAAGAGAGAAAGAAAGAGAGAGAAGAAATAGAGCGAGAGAGAAAGAGAGAGAGAATTTGAACTTCAGAAGTTGTAAATTAGTCAGGAAAGTCAAGTTAACAGGATGGAAATGAAGTGAGAAGGTAGTCATGTCTACAAATATGTTAAAACACTGCTATATTTGATTTATTAAATGTCAAGTCCCTCTTTGTTTTATTTTAAAAATTGGCTAGGCAGATGGAGCGGTCAGAGAACCTGTGGGTAATGCTAGTTCAGATTAAGCCGCTGCGTAGAGCTAGTGAGGTATTTGCAGCGCTGTCAGATGAGGGGTCAACATCTTTGTTTTATTTTAAAAATTGGCTAGGCAGATGAAGCGGTCAGAGAACCTGTGGGTAATGCTAGTTCAGATTAAGCCGCTGCGCAGAGCTAGTGAGGTATTTGCAGCGCTGTCAGATGAGGGGTCAACAGGTTATGCAATGTCAAAGAGACTATTTTGAGTGCTTATGAATTGGTACCAGAAGCATATTGACAGCGGTTCAGAAACATAAATTTGAAAGAATTAAACACAGTAATTTTCAGTATGGGCGGCACGGTGGCTCAGTGGTTAGCACTGCAGCCTCACGGCACCAGGATCCCAGGTTCAATTTCAGCCTCAGGTGACTGTCTGTGTGCAGTTTGCACATTCACCCTGTGTCTGTGTGGGTTTCCTCCGGGTGCTCCGGTTTCCTCCCACAGTCCAAAGATGTGCAGGTCAGGTGAATTGGCCATGATAAATTGCCCACAGTGTTAAGTGCATTAGTTAGAGGGAAATGGGTCTGGGTGGGTTACTCTTCAGAGGATCGGTGTAGACTGGTTGGGCCGAAGGGAATCTAATCTAATTTTGATAGATGGGTGCAGGCTGTAAAAATAGATAAGACCTATTAGGCTCTGAGATAGGTTATTCTCCTGGAGAAGTTTAAAAACTCACTTCCAGAGATGATTAGAATTCATATGGGTGAACAGAAAGTTCAAGAAGTGAGAAGAACACAGAGATGGCAGAAGAATATACATTGGTGTATAAGGCAAAATTTAGCTTCCGCCAACAATTTCATCTTGTGACGAATAGAAACTGGGGTGATCCTACACTATGAAACAAAGAGTAGAGAGCACTGGTAAGTGTTTACCACAGGTTAAAAAAGAAGCCCAAGAGGGTGAAAAGGAGGTGAAAAGCCTCAGGTGCTTCCATTGTCGTAAAGTGGGACACGTAAAGTCACTGTGCTGGTCGTTAAAGAAAGGCACTGTGGGAAAACATGTGGTAAAAGTAGCGAAGGTAGTGGCATTAGTGAAGGTAGTAAAGGAGACCCCAAGAAAAGCCAAGGAGCTGCAGGAGAGTGTTCAGCCTAGGCAGCGGCTGGGTATGAAGTTAGTACCTGATCTCTACAAAGTCTCCGCCTTTGTGGTTCAAGCTTACTCAGAAAGAACAGGGGAGAAGGACAAGAAGTTATAATTTTGAGACATACAGGATCTAATCAGTCTCTAATAATAAGAGATTAATGTATTTGCACTCTTTCTGATCTATTACCCGAGAGAATGGTAAATTGTGGGATAGATGGACTGAAATTTAACGTTCCTCACTATAAGATCAGGTTGGAGAGCCAACTCAAGACTGGGGAAGTAAAAGTGGGAGTGATTGACAGAGTGTCAGTTCCAGGAATTCAGTTTGTTCTTGGGAATGATTTGGCAGGATCCAAGGTGGGAGTGACACCCCTTGTTGTGGAGAAGCCCAAGGAAGACCAAGAAACTGAGGAGTTAAAAGACAAATACCCTGGAATTTTTCCAGACTGTGCAGTAACAAGGTCCCACTATCATAAGTCACAGCATGAAGCAAAAACTAAAGAGAATCATAAGTCACAGCATGAAGCAAAAACTAAAGAGAAAGATGAAGGAATTGAGGTTCAGTTAGCAGACACCCCTGTTTGATGTAATGGCACAGGAAAAACCTGAAAAGGCAGAGGGTCAGACAGAAGTGTTTAGTCTTGAAAGGCTAAGGGACTTGCAACAGAAAGACAAGATGATAAAAAAAATATACGTGGATGCATACTCCAAAATATATACGTGGATGCATACTCCGAAAATGAGGCTTAGAATATTCTGGAGCATTATTATCTGAAAGATAGAATCCTAAGAAGGAAATGAAGACTATGGCAGGTTAGTGCAGAGGAGAAATGGGTCGTAGTACACCAGATTCTGTTGCTGGTAGCTTACAGACAGGAAGTGTTATGGGTAGCACATGGACTACCTGTAGGAGGTCACCTAGGTGTAAGGAAGACTCACGCTGATGTACAAATGCATTTCTATTGGCCTGGACTGCACGAAGATCAGTTTAAATTTTGCCATACATGTCATACATGCCAAATGGAAGGTAAGCCACAGACAGTAATAAACTAGCCCCTTTGTTGCCAATTCCCACATTCAAAGAACCTTTCATGCGGGTTATAATTGATTGTGTAGGTCCCCTCCCTAAAACTAGAAGTAGGAACCAGTACTTGTTAATCATAATGGATACATCTACCAATTTCCAGAAGCAATTTCATTACGGAGTTTTAAGGCAAAAAGAGTGGTAGAGGAGTTTTCTTCGCATGATATGGGCTACCCAGAGAGATTCAGTCAGACCAAGGGTCAGATTTTACTGCTAGACTGCTTAAGGAAGTCATGGATCGCTTCCAACACTTTTAACCAAATGCATATCACCCTGAATCCCAGAGAGCTTTGGAAAGGTGGCATCAGACCAGGAAGACCATGTTAAGATTCTGTCAGGATTATCTGAATGACTGGGATAAAGGAATCCCATTCGTATTGTTTGCCATTAGAGATGCCCCAAATGAATCTACTCAGTTCACTCCCTTCAAGTTAATATTTGGACATGAAGTGAGAGGGCCTTTGAAATTAATTAAAGAGAAATTGACAAGACCGATGTCGGAGATCTCACACTTGGACTATGGATCGGAGGTGAGGGAGAGATTAGATCATGTAGGTCAGTTAGCTAAACAGCAACTGAAGGGGGCACAGCATAGAATGAAGCTGGTGGCAGAAAAAAGCTCTGAGACTCAGACATTTTCCCATGGAGATAATGTGTTAGTACTGTAACCAGTGATAGGAGATCCCTTCAAAGCCAGATTTAGTGGTTCCTGTCAAATTGAGAAAAATTTAAGTGAGGTAAACTATCTGGTAAGGATGCTGGATAGGAAAAAACTGTATTGGGTATATCACTTGAATATGTTGAAACCTTACTATAATAGAGACAGGGAACTGGAGAAACAGGTGTTAGTTACTGCCTTACTGAGTGAGGAATCAAATCCAGATGTCATGGTGTACCTCAAAATACATTAAACAATGAGGAAGTCCTTGAGAAGTGGCATAGGTTAGTGTACAATCTGTCCAGGAACAAAAAATGTTGAAAGGTTTGTTGCAACGGTTTGAGGACATATGCAGGAACAAGATGGGGAGGATTAATACTATTGTGCATGAGGTGGAAGTAGGGAAAGCTTTTTCAATAAAACCATACCCCTACAGGCTTAATCATTTCAAAGATCCTGAAGGAAGTGGCTACCATGCTCAACATAGATATCATCCAACCAAGTCAGAGTGAGTGGAGTTCGCCAATCATGTTAGTTCCCAAACCTGACAGGACTCAACAATTTTATGTGGATTATCAGAAGATCAATGCCATAACAAAACTGGACTCATACCCAATACCAAGATTGGAGGACTATATAGAGAAAGTTGGACCAGCCAGTTACATCAAAAAGTAGTTCTTTGAGGATGTGACTAGAAAAGTTGATGAGGGTTGAGCTGTGGATGTGGTGTATATGGACTTCAGCAAGCATTTGATAAGGTTCCCCATGGTAGGTTCATTCAGAAGGTCAGGAGGAATGGGATACAGGGGAACTTAGCTGTCTGGATACAGAATTGGCTGGCCAACAGAAGACAGTGAGTGGGTAGGAGAATATTCTGCCTGGAAGTCTGTGGTGAGTGGTGTTCCACAG
>NC_057729.1:57837569-57889221 GCF_004010195.1 Chiloscyllium plagiosum | reverse complement strand
TGGAGGAACAGCGGGATCTTGGTGTGCAGGTACATAGATCCCTTAAAATGGCCACCCAAGTGGACAGGGTTGTTAAGAAAGCATGTGGTGTTTTGGCTTTCATTAACAGGGGGATTGAGTTTAAGAGCCGTGAGATCTTGTTGCAGCTCTCTAAAACTTTGGTTAGACCGCACTTGGAATACTGCGTCCAGTTCTGGTCGCCCTATTATAGGAAAGATGTGGATGCTTTGGAGAGGGTTCAGAGGAGGTTTACCAGGATGCTGCCTGGACTGGAGGGCTTATCTTATGAAGAGAGGTTGACTGAGCTTAGACTTTTTTCCATTGGAGAAAAGGAGGAGGAGAGGGGACCTAATTGAGGTGTATAAGATAATAAGAGGCATAGATAGAGTCGATAGCCAGAGATTATTTCCCAGGGCAGAAATGGCTAACACGAGGGGTCATAGCTTTAGGCTGGTTGGAGGAAAGTATAGAGGGGATATCAGAGAGAGTTGTGAAAGCATGGAATGTATTGCCAGCAGCAGTTGTGGAAGCAAGGTCATTGGGGACATTTAAGAGACTGCTGGACATGCATATGGTCACAGAAATTTGAGGGTGCATACATGAGGATCAATGGTCGGCACAACATAGTGTCTGTTCTGTGCTGTACTGTTCTATGTTCTAAAGTTGGACTTACTGCATGGTTATTGGCAAATACTTTTATGCGAGAAAGCGAAAGAAGTTTCTGCGTTTGTAACCCCAAATGGACTATATCAATTCAAAGTGATGCCTTTTGGAATGAAAAACTCATCAACCACATCCCAAAGACAGAGTTGTGGCTGGATTAACAAATTATGCAGTTTATCTGGATGTTGTAGTGATCCTTAGTGAGTCCTGAAAAAATCAGATGGTACAGTTGGCAGAGCTCTTTGAATGATTACGAGAAGCAAACTAGTAATAAACTTCAAGAAAACAGAATTTGCGAAGGCAGAGGTTACGTTCTTTGGATATGACATCGGTCATGGAAGGTCGACCCCAAGGAACACCAAGACGAAGGCCGAGGAATTTCCACAAACAGCCTTGAAGAAAGAGGTGCTTTGATTTTTGGGACTAAGCGGATTCTACCAGACATTTGTTCCAAACTTCAGCAGCGTTGTGGCACCACTAACAGATTTACAGAAGAAGAACACAAAGTTTCAGTCAACAGAACAATACCAGGAGGCATTTAAGAATTTAAAAGCAATATTAACCACCATACCAGTTTTAGCTACACCAAATTTTTTGAAACCCTTTAAAGTTGCAATTGATGCTAGTAATGTAGGAGTTGGAGTTGTACTGCTACAGGAAGATGACGATGGAATTGAACGGCTCACTGGCTACTTTTCAAAGAAACTCAGCACCGACCAGTGAAAATACTCTACCATCGAAAAAGAATTGTTGAGTTTGCAACTGGTCTTAAAACATTTTAATGTTTATATGACAACTAATGTGTTGGACGGTTATGTACATGGACCAGAATGCTCTTACATTCTTGGAATAATTTAAAGACAAAAATATGAGATTATTGTTGGAGTCTTATGTTACAGACTTTTAATTTACAAATTGTACATGTTGAGGGTCTAAAAATGTGATCGCAGATGTGTTATCATGGACTTAAAGGGTAAAGTATAGATAAGAGTAAACAGATATATATATAAAGTGTGTGTGTGTGCAGAAATTAATATGAACTTAGATTAATGTCCTATGTATTACATTGTAATGGAATTAAGAATTAGAAAAAAAGAAGCCATCTTTTCCTTATGATTGTTGATTTTTTTTTCTTAAGGTGGAGATGTTATGAAGTTGAAGGCATGTACTGTACCTTTAAGAGAGAGTGAATCCTGTTTTGCACTGAGAGCTTACAAGCACCTGTCATATGACTAACTAACAGTCTCAGAGTGTGCAGGAAAATTGAAAATATGTAACATTTGGCTGTGAAATACATACCTGAGTTGATTGCTGTTTTGACAATCAGTTTAAATTTTGCCCTAGGATACTAAAACCCTATCAAGTTTGAATTTATTGCTTTGCCAACATCGAACCAATGAGACGATCTGATATTGGGATTGCCAACATCGAACCAATGAGACGATCTGATATTGGGAGTATTAAAAGGCAGGCAATTTGAAAGTCAGACAGAGTAACTACCATCGAGAGAGTAGCTGCCAATGAGAGAGTAACTGCCATCAAACACTCTCTATCAAAGGTACCTTTTAAAATGAAAAATCTTCACAGTAAAAAGAAAGAAGCGACCCAGGGAGATCTTCAGCCGGAAGAAGACAGACACCAAAGATGACAGTCACTGTATGGTTTTGAACTTAAGATGATGTAATGTTAATAAGTGTTTTATTGGAACAGTATATTGTCATAGAGTTGGAGGCAGGTAAGAGAAAGAGGAGCTTAGAATTGTGAACAGTTGTTTAATGTCCATTTTCAGAGTTAAAGAATAATTTGATATTATTTTCTTTAGATCATGGAATTTGGGAGTTCTCTGTCACTTGTAATTTAACAACTTATGAGGCGAGGTGAGCTTTTCTGGGTGTTTGGTTTAATTAACAGAAGGGTTCACCATAGTGTCATAAAAACTAGCATTTGGCCCATATCTAATTAAACCTTTCCTATTCATGTACTCATCCTATTCAGATGCCTTTTAAATGTTATAAGTGTTCCAGCCTCCACCACTTCCTCTGGCAGCTCATTCCATACACACACCACTCTCTGTCCCTTCAGCCCCCTTTAAATCTTTCTCCTCTC
Source organism: Chiloscyllium plagiosum (assembly GCF_004010195.1). NCBI lineage: Eukaryota > Metazoa > Chordata > Chondrichthyes > Orectolobiformes > Hemiscylliidae > Chiloscyllium > Chiloscyllium plagiosum. The sequence goes on along the minus strand of NC_057729.1, from coordinate 57,886,452 downwards.
ACCTTATACTTATGTCCTCCAGTTTTGAACTCCCCTACCCTGGGGTAAAAAAGCTTGGCAGTTCATATGTGCCCCTCGTGATTTTATAAACCTCTATAAGGTCACCCCTCAGCTTCCAATGCTCCAGGGAAAATAGCCCCAGCTGATTCAACCTCTCCCTGTAGCTCAGATTCTCCAACCCGGACAACATCCTTGTAAATATTTTCTGTGCCTTTTCAAGCTTAACAGCATCTTTTCTATGCAAGGGAGACCAGAATTGGCAGCAGTATTCCAAAATTGGCCTAACCAATGCCCTGTACAGCTGCAACATGACCTCCCAACTTCAATACTCAATGCACTAGCCAATAAAGGAAAGCGTACCAAATGCCTTCTTCACTATCCTGTCTACCTGCGCCTCCACCTTCAAGGAGCTATGAACCTATACTCCAAGGTCTCGTTGTTCAGAAACTTTTCCCAGGTCCCTACCATTAAGACATAAGCCCTGCCCTGATTTGCCTTTCCAAAATTAAACACCTCACATTTATCTAAATTAAACTCCATCTGCCACTCTTTAGCTCATTGGCCCATCTGATTAAGGTCCCGTTGTACTCTGAGACAAACTTTCTCACTGTCCAATGTACCACTAATTTTGGTGTCATTGGCAAACTTACTAACAATAACTCCTATGTTCAGAGGAGGAGAACAGTTGTCAAAGGAATTGTAGAGATTCAAATCTGTCAATATATTCAAACGTGGTAATCAATCCAAGTCAAATGTACTCCTGTAAACTCTACAACTTGATGGTTGTCCATTGTCGTATAAGGTAATGGTTCCAAAAGGGTCACTGCATTCGGCTCTACCCAAACTAATGATGACATAAGAATGTGGATGGGGAAAGACAAAACATCTCAGGAACAAGCACAAAGAAAGCTGGAGAAACTCAGCAGGTCTGGCAGCATCTATGGAGAGAGGAACAATTAGTGGTTTAAGTCGAATATGATTCTTCTACAGAACTGAGATATCATAGAAACACAAGCCGAAACATAGAATCCCTACAGTGTGGAATCAGGCTATTCAACCTGTCAAGTCAATACTGACCGTCTAAAGAGCATTCAACCCAGACCCATGTGTCCCACCCAATCCCTGCATTTCCCATGGCCAATCCACCAAACATGCATATTTTTGGACTGTAGGAGGAAACGGAGCACCTGGAGGAATCCCACACAGACACAGGGAGAATATGCAAACTTCACACAGACAGTCATCTGAGTGTGGGATTGAACCCAGATCCCTGGAATTGTGAGCCACTGGTATCATCGCGATATCTTATCAGGTGAAGATCTACAATCACTAATCTCCCAATCATCTCAGTGACAATGTCTGATGAACCTATGTAGGTGTAGTGTAGGTGATTGCTATCCTGCAGCAAACTACATTGTGTCTAAAACAATAACCTCTTCTCACTAATATTCACATGTGGTTTCCTTTTATTAGAGTAGGCAGGAATTCAACAATGAATATTTCCAGTCTCTCCAAAGCCTGTCCACCATCTACAAGGCACAAATCAGAAGCATAATGGAACACTCCCCACTTGCCTGGATGGGTGCAGCTCCAACTACACTCAAGAAGCTTGGCACAATCCAGGACAAAGCAGTCACTTGTTTGGTACCACATCCACAAACATCCACTCCATTCAACACCGATGCTCAGTAGCAGCATGTGTACTATCTACAAGATGCACTGCAGGAAAGATCCTCAACTGAACCTTCAAAATCTACAATCACTTCCTGTAGAAGGACAATGGCAGCCCTGAAATGGGAACAGCACCCCCCCCCCCACCCCCCCCCCCCACTCCCGCAAGTTCACCTCCAAGCCATTTACCATCCTGAATTGGAAATATATCACTGTTCCTTCAACGTTACTGGATCAAACTCCTGGAACTCCCTCCCTAACCACATTGTGCATGTCCCTACACCAAACAGAATGCAGCAGTTCAAAAAGGCAGTTCCCCACCACTTCCTCTGTTGTATTAACAATGCCCATATCCGATGAATAGATAAGAAAAAAGAAATGTTGAAAGTTTCAATATTTTATTTCTGCATTTGCTTTGTACCACAATTTGCTAATTGCACCAAATATAAAATCTTTAAAGAATAGTTTATTTGCAAACATTAGTCTGATGAAAGATGACATATAGCTGTTATTTATGAATCTGTGACCTGTAATAACCAATGTCCAGGCTACAGACGAATATTTCCCCTATCTCCTTCATTGAAACTGTTTATGATTTTGAACACCTCTATTAAATTTCTCTCTACACTGTTCAAAGAACTAACCCAGGTTCTCCAATCCCTCCACATAACTGGAAGCTCTTGGCTTCAATACCATTATAGGATATAGAGTCATATAATCATATACCATGAAAACAGACCCTTCCGTCTAACCAGTCCTTGCTGAATATAATCCCAAACTAAACCAGTCCCACCTGCCTGATCCTGGCCAAACCTCGATGTTGTGCACTTGTATAGGCGAGCTCTGTGTCGTGGAATGCATGTTGTATTGGCAGCTCACTAGTCACGTTACACTGACCACACCACAAAATAACTTGTATCTCACCATCACCTCCCCCAGCAAGACTCCTCTGAGTAAATGACATTCATACCTGATCCACTGTCTGTCTGATTTATTTTTAATTTTTATTTTGAATCAACATATTCAGACATGTTATGAAACATCTTGAAAGCAGGTGGAGCTTGAACCCAGGTCTTCTTGCTCCAAGGTAGGGAAACCACCAGGAAAATTAACTCCATGTGTTTTAAAATCCAATACTGGAGCCCTAGGATCTATCAATTGAACTTTCAAAACAAGGATAATTTAGATCAGCTGCTAAAACAGATTGATGCTGGAACAATAAAGGTGGAATCACGTAACTCACTGTCGATACAAGCTCATAACAGTGCCAGTGTTTTGTCACAATTCCTGAATTGGAATTTATTGGAAAGATGGAAAACCAGACTGATAACGCTGCCCAGGAGGTTCAGGTCCTCAAACAGGTAATGTCACCAAATTGTGCAGATTATTCTTCAATACATTCTTGCTGTGGCTGCACAAGACATTGATTAGGCCACTATTGGAATACTGCCTGCAATTCTGGTCTCTCCACTATGGGAAGGATGTTGTGAAACTTGAAAGGGTTCAGAAAAGATTTACTAGGATTTTGCCAGGGTTGGAGGACTTGAGCTATAGGGAGAAGCTGCATAGGCTGGGGCTATTTTCCCTAGAGTGTCGGAGGCTGAGGGGTGACCTTATAGAGGTTTAAAAAATCATGAGGGGCATGGATAAGATAAATAGACAAAGTCTTATCCCCCAGGGTAGGAAAATCCAAAACTAGAGGGCATAGGTTTAGGGTGAGAGGGGAAAGATTTAAAAGGTACCTAAGGAATAACTTTTGAATGCAGAGGGTGGTGTGTGCATGGAATGAGCTGCCAGAGGAAGTGGAGGCTGGTACAGTTACAACATTTAAAAAGCATCTGGAAGGGTTTAGAAGGATATGGGCCAGGTGCTGGCAGGTGGGACTAGATTAATTTAGAGTATCTGGTCGGCATGACGAGTTGAACTGAAGAGTCTGTTTCCATGCTGTACATCTCTATGACTCTATGACTCTATTCTTGTACTTTCCAAATATCTTTTCAACATTATAATTGTATCCTCCACTGTCGCAGGAAGTTATTTCACACACGAACCACCCTCTGTGTAAAATATTTGCCCATGTCTTTTATAAACCTCTCTCTTCGCACCTTAAAAATGCCCCTCACTGTCTTGAAATCGCCCATCCTTGGGAAAAGACAACTACCATTAATTTTATGTGTACCCCTGATTATTTTATAAACTCCTATACAATTGCCTCTCAACTTCCTACGCTCCTGTGAAAAAAGTCCCAGCCTAACCAGCCTTTCTTTATAACTCAAACCCTCCATACCCAGCAACAGCTTCCTCTAAACATCGTCTTCAAGGATTTGTCATCTTTCCTAAATGGTAATGCCCAAAATTATACACAATAAGACATTACGATGTAGGCCATTCAGTCCATCAATCTGTTACTCCATTCAAAGAGATCATCATGGATCTTAACTCCATTTCAACCTTTTCCCCAGAAGCCTCGATTCCTTCCTTGATTAAACATCTATCTCAATCTAGAATACACTTAATAACTCAGCTGTGACAGCCCTCTGTGGTAAAAAAAACCCACAGATTTACTCCCCTCTGTCTTAGTTATTTTATTAACTTGCAGTATGTGGGTGTCATTGGCTGAGCCAACATTTATTGTCCATCTCTAGTTGCCCCTTGAGAAAGTGGGGGTGAACTGCCTTCTTGAACCACTGCAGTCCACCTGCTGTAGGTTGACCCACAATGCCCTTAGGGAGAGAATTCCACGATTTTAACCTAGCGACAGTGAAGGAACAGGAATATATTTCCAAGTCAGGGTGGTGAGTCACTTGGAGTGGAACTTGCAGGGCATGGTGTTCCCATGTATCTGCTGCCCTAGTCCTTCTATATGGATGTGGTTGTGAGTTTGGAAGATGCTGTCTAAGGATCCTTGGTAAATTTCCGCAGTGAATCTTGTAGATGTTACACACTGCTACTACTGAGCATCGTTGTTGGAGTGGATAGGTGTTTTGGATGTGATGCCAATAAAGTGGGCTGTTTTGTTCTGGATGGTGTCACCCTTCTTAACTGGGACTGCCCCCATCCAGGCAAGTGGGGGGAGTATTCCATCACATTCCTGACTTGCGCCTTGTAGATGGTGGACAGGCTTTGGGGATTCAGGAGGTGAGTTACTTGCTGCAGTATTCCTAGCCTCTGACCTACTTCTGTGGCCACTGTGTTTATGTGGAGACCAGCGTGAGCAGTTAGTGACTTGCAAGCCCAGCCAGACCATGTGTGGAAGCCCTCTGCGTTGATTTACCTTTATAGAAATACTGTAATATTTATCATTTTAACTTTATTTCTTTATTTTTCTAACTTATACAATGAATAGCAACAAGGTAATGTAACTTTTTTAAATCTCTCTATTTCGTAACTAAAATCTGTACCTTGATACTTTGCAGCTAAGATGGCCTCACATGGGGTGGTATTGTAAACGCTTCACAGTGCTCCTGATGATTTGGAGATGCCGGTGTTGGACTGGGGTAGAAAAAGTTAAAAATCACACAACACCAGATTATAGTCCAACAGGTTTATTTGGAAGCACTAGCTTTCAGAGCACTGCTCCTCCATCAGGTGGTTGTGGAATATATTTATACTCCACTTGATAAAGGAGCAGCGCTCTGAAAGCTAGTGCTTCCAAATAAACCTGTTGGACTATAACCTGGTGTTGTGTGATTAATAACTTTATGACATAACAGGTTGCTTAACAACACTGACCTTAGTGGTCTCTGAGCAATGGTTCTAACCTAAATGAGTATTTCAACAAGCAGGTGACTTGACCAATTTTAAAAACCAAAATAAATATAGAAAAAGTATGCAGGTTTTTGCTGACAAGCCTAGCTCTACAGTGTAGCCTTTGTCTGAATCAGGACACAGACAGACAGCACAGGCCTGGAACTCTGTTATCTCAGTGCATTATTGGGTGCCTATTGTATCCCAGGATGGCATACACTGTGTATCACTGTGGTGTCAAGGTGTTAATGCTTGACTGGAAAATCTTAGTTTGACTGGAAAATCTCCTTTATCAATTGTTAACAAGGCTCTTACTGACTCAAACTAGGATGGAAACTTGGGTTTCAAACCTACTGTCTCTGAAATGGTCAATGCTACCAACGGTCTTCAGAAACCATCATGCCAGCTAATACTGGTATTTACCAGCCCTGCCTAGCTCCGTGCTTGACATTAGTAGAGCCTAGAAGTTTTGCCCTTTATTTATAAAGCCTAGGATCCTGTATATATCTTTATCAGCCTTCTTATCTTGTTCAAACAATGACATTGTTAATGTTGTCCTTTAGCAGAGTTGTCTCTCTTCTGTACATATTTAAAAACTCTTTAGTGGGATGTGGACTTTGCTGGCTGGACCAACATTTATTGCCCATTCTTCACTGCCCTGTCTGCTTGAGCAGCTGCAGACCATATGTATCCATTGAATATACCTGATCACATTAGGGTGACACAGTTGCTTAGTGGTTAGCACTGCTGCCTCACAGCACCAGGGAACCCAGGTTCAATTCTAACCTCAGGTGACTGCCTGTGTGGAGTTTGCACATTCTCCCTGTGTCTGCATGGGTTTCCTCCAGTTTCCTCCCACAGTCCAAAGATGTGCAGGTCAGGTGAATTGGCCATGCTAAATTGCCCATAGCATTAGTCAGAGGGAGATGGGTCTGGGTGGGTTGCTCTTCGAAGGGTCGGTATGGACTTGTTGAGCCGAAGGGCCTGTTTCCACATTGTAGGGGATCTAATCTAGTTATCGATTTTTTGATGATATTTTCTTTCTTAATTTGTTTCCTAGTTATTTCTTTATTTCTTCCGAGAAGCTGTTGCCTGATATCAGGAAATTCATGTAGAATGCTTGTACTGGCAGAATGGAGGATAGTGTTAAATAATCCCCTATCCTCAATCCAAACACTGTACTTACTGACATTACAACCCCTGCTGTTCCTCAGTTGCAAACATCAGATGCCAGAAGAATAAAGTGACCCCAATCCTTTGAGCTGATAAAATCCTACATATCAAGAAACATCATGGATTACAGGATACCCAGAAGCCTTTTGTTAAAGTTCAGTCAGTTTCTGACCCAACACCAAGGACAGCAAACAAAGTCTCAAAGTATTGCAATTACAGGAGACAGAATATAACATGGGGAGAACAAGCAGTACCACAATGTGATTTAACTGCTTTGTAATCTGTTTTGGCCGTAGAACGATGGTGTAAGGAAGACTACACTCAATTCTCCTTTCAACAGCTGCTGTATAACCAAAATCGTTTGCTCTGAAAAGGTAATTTTTCCACCTTTTGACCAGGATGTGGCCATACAGACTCTTGAGCCTCTTTCAGCTTTCAGCGAGTCCATGGTTGATCTGTGACCATCCTCAATAGCCCTGCTATTGTCCCAATACCCAGTGATATCTTTGATTAACAAAGTCTATCAATCTCTTAAAATGCACAATTGATCTGGCATTAAATGTCTATTTTTTAACATTTCCTCAGAGAGTGTGGCGGGGTCAGCATTTAGCATGTGTCCCTAATTGCCCTTCAGAGAGTGGAGGTGAGTTACCCTTTTGAATTCCGACAGTTTTTCTCTATCTCTCTCATATCCACATCACATAATGATGATTCTCTCAATTTAGTTGAACATCTTGGGCAACATTTTATCTTTATTTATTCCCAGAAGCTGTTGCCTGATGTTCAGGGAATTCATGTAAAATTTGTGTGCTAGCTGAATGGAGGATAATGTTGAATATCCTCCTGCCCTCAGTCCAAACCTTGTACTTATTGACGTTACAACCCCTGCTGTTCCTCAGCTACTAACGTCAGATGTCAGATGGATGAAATGAGCCAACCCTTTGAGCGATTACAATCCTACACATCAAGAAATATCATGGACCAATTACTGGACACCCAGAGGCCTCTTGTCAAAATTCAATCAGCTCAACTTTGACTCAGGGATTAGACACAATCACAAGGTGAAGGCTTCTTTTTATCAATGGCTGAAAATGCTTCAAAAAAAAACTGCAGGCACAATAACCTCAACTTTTCAAAATATATTTATTCATTGATTGGATGTCGATGTGGCTGGCTGTGATAGCAGTTATTCTCTATCCCTAACTGCCCCGTTGGTGGTGGTGGTGGTGGTAAACTGCCTCCTTGAACTCCCACATTTCATTTGGTGTGGCAGCATCTCCAGTTTTGTTAGGGAAGGGGGGTTTCATGATTTTTGACCCAGTGACAGTGAAGGAACAGCAACTTATTTTGGATATATCAGAGTGTGGTTTGAAGGGGAACTTGCAAGTAGTGGTGTCCTATAGTATCTGCTGCCTTTGTCCTTCTAGGTGAAAATGGTCGTGGATTTGGAAGGTGCTGTCTAAGGAGCTTTGATGAGTTGCTGCACAGAGGTCTGTACCTCTTGTATATAAGAACATTTGTTGATTGCACTCCTGAAAGGGAGGCTTTAATTTTTTGACAGTGCCTCCTTGTCCTAGACTCCCCAGACAGTGACAGTAGTTCCTGTCTATCCTACCAATTCCTATACAGATATTGAAAATTTCAATCAAATCATGCTTAATCTTTTAAGGTCCAGGGAACGCTACCCACATTTTACAATTCCTCATTACAATTTAATCTTTGGAGGACAGGTATCATTCAAGTAAATCTCAGGCAAGGAAGAGTCCACAAGGTGAAAAACACCTGGCCCATGCCTTCAGCGGTCTTGAGGTAACTTTGCATCTTTGGTATCTACCAGCAGTACCACCCCTCTTATAGGCAGCACACCCCAACATGAAAGCACAACCCACTGGTCTCCAATAAAACACAGGCCCCAGGCTTGACATCCGGGTTAGTTGCCTACAGGGAGAGCAGCCTGACAGGCCACCTCAGTGCCCACAATGCAGTCCCTCTCCTGGGCTTTGGTCCATCCTCCTCGGAGGGTGTGGAGCCAAACAAGCAGCTCAGGCTTGAGAGGAGCCAGGACCCAGAAATAGTTATGGGCTCTGAATTATCTTCGAAGACCAGGAGAACAGGGGAACACAGGCTTCAGATCCTCACATTTGTCTGAATGTACCTGAAGTCAACACAGTGTGTGCACAACCAGAGGCAATTACGAGCCCAGAGTTAATTAAACGCAACTTGTTGATGGTACACAGTGGCTGCCACAGTTCATCAACAGGAAAGTGAATGGAAGCTTGTTCATATGGTGCCACTCAAGTGGGCTACTTTGTCCTGGATGAGGTCAAGCTTCTTGAGTGTTGTTGGAGCTGCACCCATCCAGGCAAGCGGGGAGTATTCCATCACACTCCTGACTCGTGCCTTGCAGTTGGTGCATAAACTCTTAGGAGTGAGGGTGTGTAATCCACGTAGTATGGGAATGATTAGCTCAATTGGCTGGACAGCTGGTGTGTGATGCTGACAATTTGAGTTCAATTCCTATATTGGCTGAGGTTACCATGAAGGACTCTCTTCGTAGCTCGGAGTTAAGCTACCTCTCAGGATGAAGCAGCACTACATTCCAGTAGGAATGTGGTGATTTTACATTTCCTCATATTCTTTTCCGGCACAAAAACATAACAAAAATAGCCCATCCATGGCTAACAGAATAAATTAAGGACAGAATTAGATCAAAAGTGGAGTCACATAAAGTTGCTTAAAAGTAGCAAGCCTGAGGATCTAGAGCAGTCTAGACTGCAGCAGAGGTAGATGCAGTGGCATTGTGGTAATGTCATTGGATTAGCAATTTAGATCTAATGTGCTATGGACATAGGTGATGAAATTTGATTCTCAATTTTAAAAAAGCTTAGTAGTAATAAGGTAGTCCAATGTTACCCATGTAACTACAGTTCATTGTTGGAACACACATCTGGTTTGCTAATGTTCTTTCGACAAAACAATCTGACTTCCTTACCTGGCTTGGCCACCATGTGATTCCAGACCCATAGGATGTGGTTGAGTCTTAAGCAGTCTCACAAGCCACTCAGTTCAAGGGTAATTAGAGATAGGCAATAAATACTTGTCTAATCGGTGATGCCTACACCGCATGAATATAAAAAGCACCAAGAGGTTCATTAAGTGGGGAAAATAAAGCATGAGAGCAAATTTGGAAGAATCATAAAGGTAATATAAAAGACTGCATATTTTCCCTCTACAGACCATAAACTGGAATGGAAGTTGGACACTGCTCTGTGGCTAAAATGCTAGGAGTGTTATGCAAACTGAAAGTCAAGTTGTGTATATTTTATTCTGTACAAGACAATGTTGCTTTTGCAGTAAGGCATTAGTTACATGATTGAGACACAGCAGAAAGTGGAATTGAGTAAAAATTGCCTGACAGCAGCCCTTGGATTGGTTATACTGCAGTCTGCTACAGACCAATGAGAGCCGTGTAGCCTGCAACATCTCGGAACAACAAACAGAATATATTTCCCTCCCTTCTCTCACTGTGAGAGGAAAGACAGAAAAAACCCCCCAGAGTCTTAGAAGCAAGAGTTCCAACACCAGAAAAGACCCAATCATCCAATCAACTTTCAAATTAAAGATCTGCAAATAACAGCATGTCACAATTTCTCAAATCAAAAAGACAGTGAGAAATAAATACCTCTCCATCTTATGTCTGGACCTTTGATCTGCAGAAATAATTCCTTTGTCTATATTTTTCCACACATCAGCTGTCACTCGTCTATCTTATTTGTGAATGGCTGTGGAGTATTTGGGTTTTAAAGGAATGTAATCACATTATAGAGCTGACTTTGTCCTCTGTCGTTTTATTGAAGAATTAATTTTTTATAAAAAAGTTATTTTCCTGTTAACGCTGAAACCTGTTGTGAATTCCAACAATTTGAATCATCTGGGTGGTTGGAACTGCGCCTGCACACATTTGGGATTGTTTGGAGAATAATGGGGCTCAATGATGGAGAGGCAATAGCCTAGTGGTATTATCGCTGGACTGTTAATCCAGTGAGGCGATAGTGAGGACTGCAGGTACTGGAGATCTGAGTCAAGATATAAGTGGTGCTAGAAAAGCACAGCAGGTCAGACAGCATCCAAGGAGCAGGGAAATCAACGTTTTGGATAAAAGCCCTTCATCAGGATTCCTGACGAAGGGCTTTTGCCCAAAACATCAATTTTTCTGCTCGTCAGATGCTGCCTGACTTGTGTGCTTTTCCAGCACCACTTATATCTTGACCGTTAATCCAGAGAGCCAGATAATGTTCTGGAGGCCTGGTTTGAATCTCACCACAGCAGATGGTGGAATTTGAATTCAATAAAAATCTGGAATTAAGAGTCTAATGATAACCATGAATCCCTCACCAATTGTCCAGAAAAAAACCCATCTGGGTCACTAATGTCCTTTAGGGAAGGAAACCGCCATCCTTACCTGGTCTGGCCTACATGTGACTCCAGACCCACAGTGATGTGATTGACACTTAACTACCTTCTGGGAAATTGGGAATGGGCAATAAATGCTGATCTAGCCAGTGATGTCCTCATCCCATGAATGAATATAAAATAAAGATTATTGGTACATACATTCCCATTAAATTGTAAGAAATGTTTGGAGGTCCTGGGTCTGGGATCTTTGAACGAGAACAGTGTAATCTTGGACATGGTGCAGAAATAATTGGTGAAAGATGAGAGGACAGATACCAGATTTCCCACATGGAAATAAGATGGCATTATAGGCAGATAAAACCAGCAGCTGGAAATGTGTTGCTGGAAAAGCGCAGCAGGTCAGGCAGCATCCAGGGAACAGGAGAATCAACGTTTCGGGCATAAGCCCTTCTTCAGGAAACTGCTTATGCCCGAAACGTCGATTCTCCTGTTCCCTGGATGCTGCCTGACCTGCTGCGCTTTTCCAGCAACACATTTCCAGCTCTGATCTCCAGCATCTGCAGACCTCACTTTCTCCTCAAAGATAAAACCAGCAGGTCATTGGAATCAGTGTTTCTGCTGAATTTACAGGAATTGGCAAAAGCCAGACTGACAGAATTGGCTAAAAAATAAATTGCAAGTAGAATTGCCTGCCAAAGGCAAGAAGGCAGCTGTAATTGAAATACTGGCAAGGTATCTGGGACAAGTGGGTGTACAGAAGGGAGGAGATACACTGCACAGTGAGTCTCCTCAGTATGTGAGAATTCAATTACAGTTCAGGAGCAAATTACTACAGCTGGAATCTGAAACGCAAACAAAATTTGTTGGAAATCACAGAAGGTCAGGCAGCATCCATGGAGAGAAAGAAAGCTAACATTTCAAGTCTAGATGACTCTTCGGAGAAGTTTGAAGATGTCAAACTTGATACTAAGCCCAGAAGCCCAGATCCTTTGAATGCGGAGGCTGGTGGGAGGGAAGGTGAGGACAAGGGGAACTGGATCACGCTGTTGTAAGTGATGGGAAGGGGCAAGGGTGGAAAAGCGGGTGATAGGTCATATACAGTTGAAGGCACTGCCAACCACAGTAGGTGAGAAACCACAGTCATGAAAGAGGATTCATCATTACAGTTAAAGCAACTTGAGATGAAAAGGAAGCTAAACTTAAAAGATTTGAGCTTGAGGAAAAAAAAGAGAAAATGAGCAAGCCTTTCGGAGAGAGAGAAAAACCCAAGAGAAAGACAATTTAAAAGGCTGAAAAATAGGGATTCAGTGGAGAAAGAAGGATAAAGAGAAAAAGGAGGAGAGAGGAATGATGCAACTCAAAAAGAGACTATGGATGGCAGAGAAGGTGCTAATGAGGAATCATAGAATCTCTACAGTGTAGAAGCAGGCCATTCAGCCCATCGAGTCCACACCAATTCTTCAAAGAGGATCCTATCCAGACCCAACCCCACTCCCCTATCCTTGTAACCCTGCATCTCCCATGGCTAATCCAACTAACCTGCACATCCTTGGACATTATTGGAGCAGCGCTAACCACAGAGCCACCATACTGCTCCTAGGAAACCCTGGTCAAAAACTAAAATCCAGTCAGAAAATGTTTGAATGTGTGCAGGCCTTGCCAAAGCTTGAGGGAAAGGGTGGGGTGTCATTCTGAATTTGAGAAAATAGAAAGTAAATTAAACTTAGGCTGAAATTAAACTGAACATTGCATGCAGAGCAAGTTGACAGGTAGAGTTCATGAACATTATGTATTACTGTCAGACATTTCTGAGGGTTTTAATGCTGTAATAAAATGGATATTCTAGGTGTACATGATGGTGTTCATACAGACAAACAGTTTGAAATTTCAAGCAGCAGGCTGGGCAAATCTATACTGAATCTAAAAGGATAAAGCAATTTGAACAACTGATATGGATATTTGGAGTAAATACCACCTGTGAAGCTCTCAGATAAATTATTCTGTTCGAAGAATGTAATAATTCATTAACTTTGTAATTAAAATCAACCCATAAAGCTGAGAAGGTGAGTGCGTGGGAGACTGAACAAAGGTAATTCACCAGGGTAAAGAAAGGACAGCTGGGATTGGCCCAATGTCTCTCCTCAGATCAGAAGGGAAAGTGCTGAGAGTGGAGGTGAACATTGAAGGCAGATCATATTGGTCATAAATTAGACTTCTGGCTGTTTTCTTTAAAGAATTGCATTCCACCATTTGCCATAGTTGGATGCAAACCTAGCTCCCTGACACCTGGGTCCCTGAACTAGTAATCTAGCAACAATACCACTTCACCATTGCTTCCCTATCTGAACTGGCCTGTTAGCAGTGTGCTTCCCCTATAAATACTCTCCAATTTTACAGAACAGCCTCAGCACTGATCCTTCGACGGCACTTTATTCCCTCAGTATAGTCCTTCTGACAGTGCGGCACTCCCTCAGCACTGACCATTTGACAGTGCAGCACTCCTTCAGCACTGACTATCCGACAGCGCGGTAGTCCCTCAGCACTGACCATCCGACAGTGTGGCACTCCCTCAGCACTGACCCGCCGTCAGTGCGGTGCTTCCTCAGCACTGACCCTCCGACAGTGCGGCACTCCCTCAGCACTGACCCTCCGACAGTGCGGAGCTTCCTCAGCACTGACCCTCCGACAGTGCGGCACTCCCTCAGCACTAACCCTCCTATAGTGGGGTGCTCCTTCAACAATGACCCTCTGATAGTGCAGTACTCCTTCAGCATTGATCCAGAGACAGTGCAGCACTCCATCAACACTGACCCTCTGACAGTGCCAACTCCTTCAACACTGACCCTCCGCCAGTGTGGCGCTCCCTAAGCACTGACCTTCTGACAGTGCAGCACTCCCTCAGCACTGACCGTCACTAAGTGCGGCACTCCCTCAACATTGACCCAGAGACATTGCAGCACTCCCACAGCATTGACCCTCCGACAATGCAGTGCTCCCTCAGCACTTACCCTCTGACAGTGCGATACTCCCACAATACTGACCCTCTGACAGTGCAGCACTCCCTCAGCGCTAACCCTCCGACAGAGCGGCACTCCCTCAGCACTGACCCTCCGATTGTGCAGCACTCCCTCAGCACTGACCCTCCGACACTGCGGCACTCCCTCAGCACTGATCCTTTGACAGTCCGGCACTCCTTTAAGACTGACCCTCCAACATTGCAGTACTCCCTCAGCACTGACCCTCCAACAATGCGGCACTCCCTCCGTACTGATCCTCTAAAAGTCCGCACTCCCTCAGTACCGATCCACTGACAATGCAGCACTCCCTCAGTACTGACCTTTCCACAGTGCCTGAATTATCAGCTGGAATAAGGTTAGAAGTCCTAACAGTGATTCCCAAGCTTTGATTGCTACACAGCACGAAATCTCAAAGCTCCCATCAATAAACAGGAATAATAAGTTTAACACACAACACAATGTTTAATCATTCACTTTATTTTGTAAAATATTCAGATTGGATAAACACACCATTTTCCAATTTTACAAATCGGTGTAAAAGGCCTTTTGGCAATAGGCTCCCGAACTAAATAAAAACTTCACACCTAAGCACTTATCTGGAAAAAAGTTTCTTCAACAGCTTTAACATTTACATCAATCTGTGCAATTGCCATCCATCAATTTCTGTCAGATTTGATTGTTGAGTAATGCTGTAGGACTGTGCTCCACTGATACACACCTACAGGATGGCTCAGATCTACCTACAGAGTGCTCTACCAATACGTCAAGGGCAACACATTAAGTTTGACATCAAGATCTCTTAGTGTTTGATTGATTCTGATTTGTTCAACAAAGGGATTAGCTAAGAGGTTCTGGGTGATGCAAATGCTATCAGATAAGAAATTGACATGAAAATTTTCTAAGTCAAACTTGTCAACACCAAGAGACCGGCAGTTAGGTTCACCCCTTTGCAATTTTAGAATAATTCTACATTAATATATCATTTCTACACAAAAAAAATTCCAAAATACTGCACTGTTAAGAGAGCTGAACTTCTGGAAGAAGTGAAATGTTGCTCCAGTGTTCCTCTAGCTGAAAGCTTGGACTTTGGGGATTTTTATTTTTATAAATGTGATTTTTATTTTCCCCAAGTCTGATGTAGTTTAGAGGAGCTGTGACCTTGCATTTTCTAAAATATCCACAAAGTCCCCACCCCCAACCCTCTGCATTTTCCAGTTCATTCGGACAGTGGGGCATTTTTCACAAAATGCTTTCATGATGAAAATGAATGAAGCTTGTTACCTCATGGTGTGCTGAGCTCCATTGCAAATGTGGCTGTTTGGGAGATTATCGTGGCCTTTATTAGTGGGTGCTACAATCAATCAAACCACATTTGAAAACAAAGGATTAGTGCACTTGGGGATATTTCAATGGGAGTTCCTCCTTGCACTGAGCGATCCTGAACAATATTCTCTAAGGGATTCAATTTAATGTAATGAGTATGCATTTAATGGAACATTTGGACAATAACTGTCTAGTGGGGTGGGGGTTGGGGAAAGGGTACTGAAGAACAAAAGCTCTACATCAGAGGTGTTCAGTTTTCTGTGCTTTCCAGTCTTTGTCAGGTTTAAACAGTTGAATATTCCAGGTATTCCAGATCATATACAGCAAAGAGGTGGCCATTTGACCCATCCAGTTCCTGCTGGGGCTCACAATCCACTTGATCTCCTCTCCCTTTGTTTATCTCTCTAACCCACCATTTGCGACATATCCTGTGTTCCTTTCTCCATCATCTGTTGATCTAGTTTCCCACTAAAGGTACCATTGTTATTCACCTCAATATAGTATTCTAAGTGGCAGTTAGTTCCACATACTGTCTCAATGTAGGATCTTCTCCTGAATTCCCTATTGGAGTTATGTGTGACATCAGTACATTTCTAATCTCCGGTTTTAGTCTCACAACAAATGGGAGCATCTTCTCTAGCGTTAGCCTCTCATTACAACACTCAAGGCCCGTTTGTAGAATATACAGCCACTGGGTGCTTCTTAAAGTTAACTGAGAACAAGTAAAGGATGTTTCAATTGAAGGTCATTGGCCATACCACATAGTATTCAGCTGTTCTGGTCTGAGTGAGGTTATCTATTTGTAAAGATAAGAAACTTCAACAGTAGGAAAGAGATTTTCATTTTGACTGTCACTGGTTGCCTGATGGCTTGAGTGGGCACTATGTGGGCAGAGATCAAAGATTGATCCATGTACCAGGCCCAAGTCCTAGTGCCCTTAATAACATCAGAGAGTGGATCCAACCATAAGGGATCCCAGAAAGAATCCTTTCACTGAAATATATTCACAGTCGGATTCTTATCTATTGCAGCAAAATAGTCAACACAGGGGCCAGTTCACCACTTGTGTAAAGCCCCTGGGCACATTGCTTATGTCCATTGAATGAGGGTGATTATGTCCAACAAATCAAAGAGTACAACTCCTCGTTCTGCTGACCAGTGTTGACCGGCAGCAGGAAAGATGGTTGCTGTGAAACCATGCTTTTGCAGTTCTGTTGGAACACCAACGTTTCACTCAAGATTTGAATGATGGTCATCTCCATGCTGATGAAGCTGATTTTCATACTTATGGCTGGTGCTCTACATTTCACAGAACCACAGCCCTTGGCCATGCATTCCAATAAGCCTCATCAGTTCCCATGTACTTTAGCAATTTGTATGCATCCCGCCATTGTTTTCCATGCACCTTGGAATTTCCCATGCACTGTTCCATTTTTCATGCATCCCGCCACTCTTCCCCATGCATTTCACCATGCAGCATGCGATTACTCATGCTCTCTCTTAGTCACCTTTCATTAAGACATTGTTCATGCATCCTTCTACAATCTGCTTGCATCCCGCCATCGCTGTCCATCCTCTCCATTTCCTCTGCATTCCTTCTATTCAGGCAATACTTTCCTCAAACCATGTTTCATGACTGGAGAAAACCTCACTGAGAAACAGAAAGTATCTACTGGCATTAGAGCTGGAGGAGGGCATTCAGCCCATCAAGTCTGCTCTACCATTCCATTAGATCATGGCCGATCTGTCGTACATAAGTGTTTGAATGATATTCTGTACCCGAACAGACTTGAATCCATGTAAGTATCAAAGTTCACCTTTTAAAGGAGGAGGTTATTAGGGTTAAGGAACTTGACTTCAAAACCGTTTTTTTCTGAAGTACCTCACTCTGATCTATGCCTGAAATGTTGATAACTGAGACTTGCACTACTGCTGTAGAGTTTGCTTGTATCAATCTGTAAAGTGAATTAATATGAAACATTGATGCCATCACTTAGAAGATGCCTAAAGATACTAGAACCCAAGATTTAGACAGGAAAGTAAATCTGCAGAATACTGCGATAAACAGTGAATATATGGTGAATATTAGATTAGATTACTTACAGTGTGGAAACAGGCCCTTCAGCCCAACAAGTCCACACCGGCCCACCGAAGCGCACCCACCCAGACCCATTCCCCTACATTTACCCCTGCACCTAACACTATTGGCAATTTAGCATGGCCAATTCACCTGACCTGCACATTTTTGTACTGTGGGAGGAAATCGGAGCACTCGGAGGAAACCCACGCAGACACGGGGAGAATGTGCAAACTCCCCACAGTCAGTCGCCTGATGCGACTTCAGACTGGATTACTGCTGCCTAGAATAGTGTAAAATACAAAGGCTGTGTATTTAAATCCCTCAAAGGTTGGTTATGAAATTAAATTCAATAATTGGTGAGCTGGTACCTATAAATAACTGTGACAAAACAGTTTGATGATCACAAATTCACAACTAGTTCACAAATGTTCTTCGGGGAAGTGAATTGCTCTCTATTGTCCTAGCATTCTGGACCTGCAAGTAGTTTAAGCTAGACACTGTACACTTGACCCTTAATGCTGTCAAAGCAACAAGACATGGGCAATAATCACCTTCCTGCCAACTGATGGAGTTAGTTTGGAATTGGGGAAGGGGGGGTATTGGAGTGGCTACTGGAGACACGACCTTTGTCAATTACTTTGAGGTTCGCCAACATTTCTTTAGAGGAGTTGCCTCATTTGATTGCTGAGAACTTCTGCCATTCATCAACTTCTAGGATTGTCCTGCAAGCTGTTCCCTCTCCTTTTTGATCTTTGGACACAATACATCATCACTTCACCAGTTCTCAGCTCCACCTCCTTCCTCCCAAGTCAAGTGAATCTCGAGTTTGGGACACACAGCCACCAACCGCCCAACGATCCTGGTCAAATCTTAGCTCAACCACTCAGCCTTGCCAACATCCTAGTAGCAAATAAAAACAATCCAAGGCGTCAAGGAAGGGAAAATAGAACAACATTTGTTTGAACCCATCACTGGTCAGTAGATGCCACCTCAATGTACAGTCAAGTTCCTTTTCAAACTGAGGATTGATTGTCTGAGTTGTATCTGAAAATTCTCTACTGCACCCACCATAGGCAGGTCCTTGACACACCTCAAGGTAATGAGTATATGAATATTGTCGAAGATACTTCTTAGGCATCAAATGGGCACTACATTATAGGAAAGTTGTGAATGAATTGGAGAGAGTGCAGAAGCTATTTACAAGAATGGTTCCACAAGGGAGAAACTTCAGTGATGAGGATAGATTGAAGAAGATGGGTCTGTTGAGAGAAGAAGGCTAAGGTTTTCAAAATCATGAGCGAGTTGGATAGACAGGGAGAAGCCATTCCTGATCATAAAAGGAAAAAAAAAGAAAAGGCATAGATTGAAAGTGAGATGCAAAGTAATGCAAGAAAAAATGTTATCAGTCAGCGAGTAGTTAGAGTATGGAATGTACTGCCTGGAAATGCAGTGGAGGCAGGCTCACTAAAGACAATCAAGAGGAAATTGGATGGTTATTGGTAATGTCGAGGAATAGCACAAAATTGGCAATAGGTCATGATGCTCAGTTGAAGAACTGGCAGACATGTTGAGTCGTGAGTTCATGGAATGCCCTGCCAGTAGCAGTGGTGGACTCTCCCTCTTTATGGGCATTTAAACGGGTATTGGATAGGCATATGGAGGATAGTGGGCTAGTGTAGGTTAGGTGGGCTTGGATCGGCGCAACATCGAGGGCCGAAGGGCCTGTACTGCGCTGTATTTTTCTATGTTCTATATTCTATAAATTGTCTCTTTCTGCACCATTGAAATTCTGAAATTCTGGGATCCATTACTAATTGGCTTTTTTTTATATCAGAAAGAAGGCATGGGAAAGAAGTATGGACACAAGTGACACAATTTTAAGGTAATTTAATACCCAAGCAACTGATTTAATACCTGCTATATTTACAGTCCACTAATTCCTGGCTGGATGTAAAATGCCCATCAGTTCATTATGTGATAATTTAGGGAGAGTTCCACATCTTTCACAGTCTAAGAGATAGATGAGACACAGTTGTGCATATGGGAAACCCTTTGCTGAAATGTTCTGAGTCTCAGCTACATCCTGAACCATGGAAGACCGTCAATGATGGTGTTATTCTGCGGTGGCACCAAGTTTCCAAACTATCAATATATCAAGGGAGGTTCTCCTGCTGGAAGGATGAGATTTACCCTGCAACATAATCCAGAAACTGAGCTTCCCCTCACCAAAGGTCTCACTGTGTTGCAATGCCCTTTGTCTCCTTTCCTCCATTTGTGATGTTTGGAGCATTGCCTGGACTGAGATTGGTAAGTTATCTCTTCTCAACTTTGCATTGAAAGCAGGTTAACTAGCTAATGTTTAGAAGCAGGAGTTTCCAAAGAGAAAAAAAAAATTCAACCAAGAGTCCTGTGGATTGGTTTCTTGTGATGGGGTTCATTGCTTCCACTTGACAGCTAACTGTAGTGAACTAACTAACATTAGCCATTCCCATGGCTGACCTGTCATCCTGAGCAAAAGGTGTTCACTTTGGAAAAAAATTTGCTTTGGAGAAAAATTCTTTTGACTTACAGAAAGGTGAAATGGAGGCTAAGATTCTTCCCTTTTAAGCAGGAAAGGAGATGCTCAAAATGATAAGGGTAGGAGATCAGATAAAGAGAGGACACAATATTAAGGTGATGAGGGCAGATGGTAAAAAATGTCTTTTCTGCAGTGATCAGGAATGATACATCAATGAAAAAGATCGTGGAAGAAATTCAATCATATTTTTCAAAAGATAAATTGTTTAATACGCAAAGGTGAAAATTTTGCAAGCCTATGGGAATCGAACAGGGAGTACAGGACTATTGGGAGAGCTCTTTCAAAGACAGAGTACAGGCATAATGGGTCAAATGGTCTCCCTCAGCCTTGGATTGAGTAGGAGATTAGGATATCAAGTAAGACACAGCAAGGGAAAGAGTTGCCTGAGGGATATTTTAAAGTAGAAGGCGTATAATTTTGCCAATAACTCCTTTGCGATTTGAAATCTGGAGATAGTTGAAACTAGATTCACCTCTTGTCAATGGCTAAGTGTCTGCTAATTTCACTCACCTGAATGATCAGTCAGAATCACAAACTGAGTTTGTTTTGCCAAATTGGATTGCTATTCCAGAAGTTGTTTGAAAATCAGGTTTGGGTTCAAGCATTCATTTCAAAAACCCAGGTGAGAAGGTAAAATATTCCCTGGGGCCTTTTTCACAAAAAAATTCCAGCGGTAAATAACCCGGGGTGGGCTTCAACAGCAGTGAATTGGAAAAATAAATTTGAAGGCCTCTCAAAATTGAGGGTCGGGATGTGTTGAAGAAATGCAATCTTCCAATCATTAATACAACAAAATTCTAGCCCAGATACACAATCGACAGAATCATTAGGAAAGACAACACCTCGTGCCCACTCCACCATATGCTCCACCTTCTCAACCTATCCTCATTTGCTTTGATTCCTTCAACAACCCAAAAATATGGAGGACATTAGCAAAGGTCATCCTGACAATGAATGCCACGTACTCCAAAATTAAATATTAATGTCAGCATTAATTAGACATTAAAATATTTATATAAAACAAAGAACTGCAGACACTGAAGATCTGAAACTAAAACAGAAATTCCTGGAGAAACATAGCAGGTCTGGCAGCATATGTGCAGAGAAAACAGTTCAAAGGGACTCTCTCCCTCTCTACAGATGCTCCAGGCCTGCTGAGTTTTTCGAGCAATTTCTGTTTTGATTAAAATCTTTGCGTTTCACCAAACACTAGATATGTATCTAAGCATTCAACATTTATTCACAAATACTATCAAAAGATTTTATTTCTCAAATATGTTGGTAATATTTTCCAAACTTAGAAACCAACTTTGGGCCATCTATTGATGCCTCAGGAAGCTGGTGAGCGTATGTAAATAATTACACACATTTGTTTAGATTCATTGTGGTGAGAAGGATGAACTCACTAGCACAGGGAGCAGCCATGGACAGTGGCACAGATGCATTGAAAAGAATATTGAATCCACATGAGGGAGGAAAGCAAAAAGGGTAGTTTGATAGGAGGAGATTAAGAGGCGGTGGGACATGTCTCCTGTGCAATGTAAGGGCATGGACTAAATGAGCTAAGGAGTTTTGTTTCAATGTTGTATATCCTATATAATGCTTGCTCCCTTGATGATTAATGGTAGTCAAAAGTAAAAATAGATTTTTGATGAGTTTACCTTTGTGTATTGACCAGTAGATTTCTTTGTGCCACACCATACTTTAATACCAACATCTCAAAAGAAATACCAAAAGCGCTGGTTTCCAAATGGTCAATGAAAGCTAACAGCAAAGGTCTTTCAAAAATGCCAGAAGGTCACTAGATAATGGCCAGAGAATGGAAATGTTATGATAAGATCAACGTGGGCACCAGGGAGATGTGACATTGTCCAGAAGAATGTAAAATAAAATAATGAACAATTCTCAAGTTAAAGATGGCACCTTATCTACATCTCAAAGATCTTGACAAAGATCCAGAGAAATCTAATAGTTACTCATTCACCAAATAACCCTTTGCAGCTAATTGAGAATTTTTGCATTAAACACAATGATATCATTGTCAAGGCATTCTGCCTTAATGCCAGCATGTATAAGAATTTAAGAAATAAGGGGAGGCCATTCAGCCCCACGAGCCATTCAGTTCATTCAGTACAATCAGAATTGATCTTCTACTTCATCTCCATATTCCTGGTCTATTGCCATATCACCTAACCCCTTTAGCACCCAAGCAAGTATCAACCAATCTCTTAGATATATTCAAGGACATAGACATCAAAACCTTGCCAGGCAAGAGAATTCCAGAGATTCACAAAAATCTTAGTGAAGACATTTCATCTCAGACCTAAACAATCAACTTTGTGTTCCTGTCTTCTAGCTTGCCCAGCCAGAGGAAAGAAACTCTACATTGTAAACACCAGAAGGATTTAACAAATTTCAACTAGATCACCTCCTTGTGCATGTAAACTCTATGAAAAGTAAGCTTACACTCACAATTACTCTTCATATTACAAACCTCCGTCCTAGATACCAATCTGTTTTGCAGTGTCTATATTGTATCATGGACAACAATGGCTAGAAGGAGTACTGAGGTACCGGGAGATAGGTTCAGTCCCAGATGATGGTAGGGTGTGGGAGAAACAGCTGTGAGGTTAAATCCCACGCCCCTTCATTCTTCTGTGACTTTTTTGAAAATGAACATCAGGTGAGTCATAGTTTGATGCTATCCTATTTTGAACTAAGACTAATTTCACCCTCATAATCCTTCTTCAACCACACTGTGGACATCACACAAGGGAGAGGGAAATATTATTGCACTTTACAAAGAAAAAAATGGGAATGGGGCACTTTTCATTTCAGTCTCCCCGTGTCATCATCAATCACACCCACATACAGCAAATGCAAAATAGAAAACAAACCTTGTGCGTCACTGCTTTCTTCAGAAGGGTATACCCTACAGTATTCACATAGTATATGGCCACTGAGAGACGTTTAACACTGGTGCCGAGTAAACCTTACATTATGAAATCAGTTGCTGGAAAAGCGCAGCAAGTCAGGCAGCATCCAAGGAGCAGGAGAATCGACGTTTCCGGCATAAGCCCTATGTCCGAAACGTCAATCCTCCTGCTCCTTGGATGCTGCCTGACCTGCTGGGCTTTTCCAGCAACACATTTTTCAGCTCGGATCTCCAGCATCTGCAGTCCTCACTTTCTCCTATTATGAAATCAGTTGTGAGCTGGACAGGCCAGTGATTATATTGTCCATTATCCTATATTGTCTTTAGTTGTCATTTCTTGAACCGCTACAGTCCCTTTGGTTTCGGTATACCCATGATGCTGTTAGGTACAGAATTTCAGGATTTTGACCAAGCAACACTGAAGGAACATCAATATATTTCCAAGTCAGGATGGCAAATGGTTGGGAGGGGAACTTGCAGGGGGTGGTCATTTTGAGATCTACAACACAGAAAATGGCCCTTTGGCCCATCGCATCAACACCAGTCATAAACAGACACCTAATTATTCTAATCACATTTACCAGCACTTGGCCCATAGCCTTGAATGCCCTGGTATTAAATACCTCTTAAGCGCTATAAGGGGTTTCTGCCTGTCCCACTTTTACCTGCAGTGAGTGCCAGATTCTCACCAGCTTCTGAGTGAAAACATTTTTCCTCACACCTCCTCTAAACCTCCTGCCCCTAACCTTAAATGCATGCCCACCCGCACCTAGGTGTCTCTATGTATCTGCTGCCCTTGTCCTTCTAGATGGTAGTGCTGATGCATTTGGAAGGTGCTGTTGACAGAGCCTGGGTGAGTCACTTCAGTGCATCTTGTGGATGGTACACACTGCTGCTACTGAGTGTCAGTGGTGGAGAGAGTGAACGTTTAATGATGTTCTGTCAACAAAGCAGGATAATTAAGATTGGTTTTGTACTGGGTATTATAGTAACAACAATATGTTCAGTATCTTAGCTTTGGCTACATGGTGATTTGAATGAAAATCTGTTTCTGTTGATTCTATAAGTTAGATAAAATATTTCACTGTCTCGCTCAATGCCCCAGTCTCAATGATTTTACATTGAACTTACAGCAAGGAAGAGGCCATTTGGACCAACTAATCTCAGTCAGCGCTTAAGCTCCATAACAGCCTTCTCTCACCACTTGGTCACATCCTCTCAATATACCCTGCCATTCCTTTCCCCCCAATGTACCTCTAGCTTTGCCCCAAATACCAGGGAGCTGGGGTTGGGTGGAGGAGTTACTCCCCTCTTCTTCCAGTTCCACAGGAACTGAGATTCACAGAGAAATAATCTCGACCTTTACTGGCAGCCTCCAACAGTGGCATTTAAGGAGCTCTGGTTGACCAGATGTAGACCCCAGAACCCTGCACAGAACATTTCCAGCTTCAGTCAGTCCCAGTGAATTTCCAGTAAAGCTCCTGGAACAAGGTACCAGGTGCTAAAGACCCTCAGAAAATGAAAAGGTCCTAGTGTCTTTTTCAGCAGTTGCATGTAATGCTTCAATATTGTCTGCTCCATTATCACATTGGATACATATTGGATATACAGAACTACCTCGATTATCCGAACGAGACGGGTGGGGAGTATTTTGTTCGGATAACTGACTGTTCGAAAAACGGATAATGTTTTTACGGGACCTTGAGACCTTGGTCAGATAATTGACATTTGGATAACCAAGGTTGATCTGTATATCCAGGTTTGAGACTGGAGGCAGAAGAGGAAATGAGTATTTTTTTTCGTCTTAGTCAGTGTTGAAAATCCAATGTCTCCCTCGGTGCTTGGTTTTGATTAATGCAAATATTGACAGGATTTAGGCAATCATTAACTCTTAAAGAACAGGAAGTGCCAGTAGTAATTAATAATAATGATTAACTGAGGGGTTCACACAGATTTAGCAGCAAAAGCAGCTTCTGTGCTGACTAAGCCAGGACCATCCCATTGGTGAATTAGTTCAGCTTGAACAGAAGAACATAAGGGATAGGAGCTGGTGTAGGCCATTCAGCCCCTCAAGCCTTTACCACTGTTCAATACCTTCATGACTGATCTTTCCCACCTTCACTATTCCAACCTACACCTCTTTGCCCTTGATTTCCTACGGTCCAAAGCTCTTTTGATTTCTGATATGATTAACAAGTTGGATAACTTGTTATCTCCAAACACTACTCCCTTCTCTCTAGCTCTTCCTTCAAGACTCTCACTGCCTCTCCCTCCTCTCTGTGCTATCAGCCCTCCCTTGCTGGCTCTCTTTCCCTTCTCTCTCTGATCTCCATTCTCAAGGCTCCCATTCCACAACGCCTCTCTTCACTCCCTCCTTCACTCTCCTCACCCCAAGTCTCCTCCTACAAGCCCACTTTCCAGTCTTCCACTTCCCCAACCTCAAAGCCCTTCTCTGACTCCCACCTAATGCCCATTCAGGCCTGTGAAACAGGCTTAGTACATACCAGTGTAACCTCTCTGTTCCTACAGTGAGCACTTAAGTGCACTGCAAAACCAGGAGCATAATCCAAATGTTTTCTTTCCAACCCCCCCTCCCCATGGTGCGTCAGTTCCAGGGAGGAAATTCTAAGCTGCAAAATTCAAAAGTAAAGACACTTGGGTGCAACTCTGTACAAGTGATGGAAAACAGAGCATTCAGCTGTCATATTCCTGCTTTGTCTTCAAGCAATTATTGCAAACTTACATTCATTTATGTTTAAGAAGTCACATGACACCAGGCTATAATCCAACAGGTTTATTTGGAAGGACAAGCAGCTTGCCATGTCAAATAAACCTATTGGGCTATAACCTGGTGTCATGTGACTTCCAATTTTGTCCACACCAATCCAACACCAGCACCTCCAATTATGTTTAAAATTAAGTGGGTACATATAATTGCTAGGACTTTTGAAAACACATCAGGAAACAATCACGTGTGTGCATGGAATGAGCCACCAGAGGAAGTGGTGGAGGCTGGTACAATTACAACATTTAAAAGGCATTTGGATGGATATATGAATAGAAAGGGTTTAAAGGGATATGGGCGAAATGCTGGCAAATGGGACTAGATTAATTTAGGATATCTGGTTGGCATGGGCAAGTTGGACTGAAGGGTCTGTTTCTGTGCTGTATGTCTCTATGACTCTATGACAAAATGTGTACATTGTTGAAAACATCCACATGTTGCCAAAACAAAACCTGACATCTCAATAACATTTTAAACTACCTATTCTTCATCTTCCTTTTTGGGATAGACACCGTTCCCCTTTTAAGCCAGTGTTTGTTGGACAGATCTTAGTCAATGGCAGAGCAGGCTCAATGGGCTGAATGGCCTGCTTCTGCTGCTATGTTTCATCATCTTAAAGTCTTTTAAAATCAAAGTTGAAGGCAAGAGTGAGGTCTGTACTGTGTATGCAATACTGTCCACTCGAGTTTCTCTCTTAATTATGACCAGGTAATGCCTCACACTTGGACGTTAAAGATATATTCTGCCATTTGTTGCTAGTGCTCTCACACTCACCATTACTTTGAATGTTGTGTAAAGTTAGATTCAGATGCATGAAGCTTCCTAATTATTCTCCCAAGCTTGGTATGGAGTGAAATGTCCTTTTGAAATAAATTTCTGCATGAACATGCAGCAACAATATTTAAGAGGTTTGACACCATCCAGGCAGAGCAGCCACATGTGATAGGTACCACATCCACCATATTCAGGAATCACTTCCTTCATCATGGACACTCAGTAGCTGCAGAGTGTCGGGCACTAGCTGTGAGATCCTTCATGAACAAGGGGACTCTCTGCACCACCGCAAGCTGCCCTGGAGGTGGCTGTGGGGGGAGGGTACAGACTGTCACATATCTCCTTCTGGAATGTGCCTTTGTAAAGGGAGTCTGGAGGAAGATGCAGTGGTTTGTGTTGAGGTTGATCCTGAGCAGCTCCGTGACATGGGACTCTGTGCTCTACGATCTGTTCCCCGGGATGCACACTGAGATAAACATCAAGTGCACTGGAGGACCATCAAACCGGTAAAAGATGCTGCTTCGTCTGCCTGAAAGGACTTGATCCTGACCAAGTTTGGCAGACTGGCACATTCCAAGTTCTAGGACTACGTGCTGAGGGATGCACTAAAGCTCGGGGCAGCTGCTGCTAAGGTGCAGTGGGGAAAGACCACCAGCTCAAGTCTTTCTGATGAAGTTAAATCAGGGTCCGATCTGTTATCAGGACTTGTTGGTGCCTGAAATACTGTATACAGTATCTTGTACAAGTAAGAAATGCCTTGGGTTTGTTAACTGGTTAGAGTCAAACTTCAATGTTTAATTGTTTTTTCATATGCTACTGTCCAGAATCGAACTGCTTTCATGACTATGTATGTATATAAAGATATTTTTATGAAAAGTGCATTTTCAAAATTTAAAAAAATGCTGCAGTGTGTACCATCTCCAAGATGCACTACAGAATCTGACCAAGGCTCCTTACAGAGCACCTTCTAAATCAATTATCATTACCATCTAGAAGGACAAGGTCAGCAGATATGAGACACCACCACCTGCAAGCTCCTCTCCAAGCCACTCACATCCTGACTTGGAAATATATTGCTGTTCCTTCAGTGTTGCTAGGTCAGCATCTACGAACTCCTTCCCTGAGTGCATTGTGGATCTACCTACAGTATATGGAGTGCAGCACTTCAAGAAGGCAGCTCATCTTCTCAAGGGCAACTATTGATTGGCAAATGATGTCAGGCCAGCCAGTGACATCCACCTCTCTTGGACGAATGTGTTTTTAACAAATCCAAATGATTATCAGGATAAATGTAGCAATGAAAATCATTCTCTATCCTTCTCTGGTAAGATAGCTCTGTAACCAAGTATAACACAGCTCACTTGAGAAAGGTCCTTACAGTGCACAATTCTAAAGGTTTAAAACACTTTTAAAAGTTCAAAATTAGTTTTGTGTATATATATATATTAAATTAAACAACTAGCAGGCTTTCATAGTTAGAGTAAAACAATCACTCACTATTGATACAAGGAAAATGTATCAATAATAATAATTACTTAGATATGAATTTTTTTTCTGTATGTTCACATTATCAATTGTTCCTTAGTCATAATTTGTAAAACCATTTGCGGTTTTACAGTAAATTTTAACCCTGTTCTTATTATATATTACTATGTCTACAATAAGGCTACTTTTTCAATAAGGGATCTCATATTTTCCAACATATTGAATTGCTATGTGGCTGATTACAGCCTGTTCGTAAGCTGCTACATCTGCTGTATCTAGAAATTTTAGTAACTACTGACTAGTGTAGAAATATTTAAGTGGCAGAATTTAGAAATGTGTTTTGACTTTAAGTCACCACATGGTTAACATCCAAACATGCAGAGAACTACCTCTTCATCAAGTTAATCTAATGGTCAATACTTAAACCTATGGTAACAGCAACCAGCAAACACGAGATTTCCTTCACGAAATTTCTCTTAATCAATAAGCCTAAGAGAAGTCACAATCTTCCAGTACCATTAAAAAAACAATAAATGCCAATTTTCTCCCATGAGTTGCTGTATGATTATTCTAAGATAGAAAATCTGGGTTAAATATAAAGACTTTCTGTTATAATAAAGAATAACATGATAGTCGGGATTGTAACTACATAACTACACTTGTGTGAAGCAGAACTGTTCCATCAATTAAAAAACAGTCAGTGCTGGTTGGAAGGGAATAGTCTGCGATAATTGTCTTCTTAATTTAGTGCTTTGAAAGAATTAATTCCTTACAACATCCTTGACAAATTCGTCTTTACCATAAGTTAAACAAAATTAATTTTGGGTTTTCTTATTTTAATATGGGCAATTATTCCAACTCAATCTAGCGTATTTGGAAATGAGACAAAGAAAGTGCTGAATTTACACATTTTGAACTGAATTTAATTTAATAAGCAGCAATAAAAAAAATTGATTGAGTGTTTGAGAATAGCCAGTGATTTAAAGGCTGAAGATTGAGATTAGACATTGATTCTTCCTGATAGATTCAAAGCAAGGACGTAATTTGGAATATGAAGAGAAGTTATAATGAGAACTCTTCAATTAAACGGAAGATCTCCCTCCCAAGTTCAGCTTGCCAACCACTTGCTTCCACTGTGTATGAGGACAAGGCTGGTACAGTTCTGAACACACTTGCTCCATGCTAAATCCAATATTCTTAGTCTAAAATACTATTCTTGCATGCTGCAACCTACAACTATTACATCCTCTCTTAATACATGGAGAATGTCTTAAAAGATTCAAATTATTTTTAATTAAAGAGAATTCCAGTTTTTTTTACAAAATATTCAATTCACATCCTTGTGCTGCTCTCCCAGTTCCATAGCATACAAACTCTCTTCACATCCTCTTGAAATCTTCCTTCAAAAACTGGCGCTTCTAATTCACGTCCATTAAACTGATCCTAATCTGTGATTAACATTGAAGGTTGACACAATATTCTGCACCTTGCAAGACAATTATTGCCAAAGAAATGTACTGCCATTCATTGTTTTTTTAAAAAAACAGTCCATTAATTGGTGTAATAGATTAAAGCAGCACTGATAACTACATTTAAAGTATTTATTGATGTAAACTCTAATGATAGCAAACTGTCATATAGTGTATGTTGGAAGCATGTGGTAACAAACTAAAGTGCAATGTCAACTTAATGAAGAACTATCCAAGGAAATTGGTTTTCCAGCTCTCAGACATGATAGATTTTCTCTGGAACTAAAGACCTCAGACGTCCTGTTTATTCTACAGTTAACAACATCTCCAGTCTACATTGATGAGTGGAGCTCACAATTAGGTGCAAGATCTTTAAGTCAGCTTTGCATCTTTGACGTGGGAGGCCCTAGGCTCATACAGCACAGAAAAGGCCCACTGAGTCTGTCCTGACCTTTCAATACTATAATAATCCCACTTTCCAAAGCTGTCAAAGCATATTGCTTGCATTCCAAAGAGGTGGGCTTCTCAAAAATTTGTGGGTTTAACTGACACTTTAAAAATCTAAGGAACTGTCAATAGAATTGTAAACCTGTGGTTGGAGAAATCCAGTCGGCACATTGACTAGATGGTGAGGTCATTGAAGTCTAATAAATAAAAATGTGGATTTAGACAATGGCCACATGAAACAATGAAACTACCACCATCCTCCACAGGGGCAGTGCCAGACACAAAGGTGTCATAGTTACCTCCTCCCTCTTTGATGCTATTGCCAGTGACTCAATTACCCTTTGGCCAAAAGAGGCTCCAAGGTGGAATGACCGAGTCAAACATGCATCTTGTGGAAGGACACCCACCTCCCTTCAGGGGGCCCCCTGCACAGCCGGAAAGCTCGGCACTAAATAAAGAATGAGAAAGTTTCCGCCGCTGTTATGACCGGTCACAGCAGGGTCCTACAGTGCTCTCCAGAGAGAGCTGCGAGGCGTTACGCAGGAGTGGAGCCAGGGGTGGGTCCACCATGGAGCAGGTGGGAAAGAGCTTGTACCATCCGACCGCTGCACTCGAAAGATCCAACTCCTCCAGCAGCACCTGAGCCACCCCCATAAAGTACTTGCGATCCATCGGGCCGTAGTTACCCCACACAATCACCTAGTCACACAGAAAGAAATGGGGGAAGAAATCAATCAGACCCAGCAGATTCTCAACACATCATCATCATAAAACAAAATACTCTCTTATATTCAAATGTAGATGAGGCTGCAAATGACTCCTTGTTACACCGTTCAACCGATGAGGAGAAAATAATGATAGATCCCAAGAACCCCCAAAGTCATTTTGACTTTGGTCATTTTTCAAGCTCTGGGATCTCTCCCCACAACCAAGCAACTTTCTCTTCTTCAAGCATTTGATCCAATTCCTTTTAAAACTCACAACTGAATCTGTATCTACAAAAACAAGAGAAACAGAGCAACTATGTTTAAGGAGAATCCCAAGGCATTTCATATATGTATTAGACGCAAGAGGTAATGAGGGAAAGGGTAGGTCCACTCAAGGGGATTTATGTATGGAGCCAGTTAAGTCCTAATGAGTACTTTGCATCAGTATTCACTGAAGAGAAAGGTATGGACAATGGTAAATTTAGAGAAGAGTTAGTTGATACTCTAAGGCATGTCGATATTAAGGAGGAGGTGTTATTGGGTGTCTTGAAAAACATTAAAATAGTTGAGTCTCCTGATTGGATCTATCCCAGGATACTGAGGAAGGCCAAGGAGGAGATTGCTGAAGACTTGACAAATCTTTATATCCTCTTTCGCCCATAGGCGAGGTCCCAGGAGACTGAAGAATAGCCAACGTTGTTCCTTTGTTTGAGAATGGCAATAGCGATAATCCAAGAAATTAAAGGCAATTGAGTCTTTCATCAGTGGTAGGGAAATTATTGGAGAAGATTCTTAGGGATAGACTTTACTTGTATTTAGAGGATAATGGACTTATTAGGGAAAGACAGCATGACTTTATGCAGGGGAGGTATTATCTCTGAAATGTGATTCAGTTTTCTGAAGAAGTGATGAAGGTGATTAAGGAGGATAGTGCAGTAGATGTTGTCTACATGGACTTTAGCAAGGCATTTGACAAGGTCTGTCATGGTAGGCTGATCCAGAAGATGAAATCAGACGAAGTCTATGGTGATTTAGCAAATTGGATACAAAATTGGCTTGGCCACAGAAGGTAGTTGTGGAGGGGTGTTTTTGTGACTGGAAGTCTGTGACCAGTGGTGTTCCGCAAGGATCAGTGCTGGGCCCTCTGTTGTTTATATTTTTTATAAACACGATCTGGATGGAAAGGTAGTGGTCTGATTAGTGAGTCTGCAGATGACACAAAAATTGGTGGAGTTGTGGACAGTGAGGAAGATTGTCAAAGGATGCAGCAAGATATACATCATTGGAAAAGTCGAGCGGAGAAATGGCAGATGGAGTTTAATCCAGACAAGTGTGAAGCAATGCATTTTTGGGAGGTCTAATGCAAGCGAAAAGTATACAGTAAATGGCCAGATTGTTAGGAACATTGATATACAGAGGGATCTTGGGGTGCAAGTCCATAGCTCCCTGACAGTGGCAACACAAGTGGATAACATGGAAAAGAAGGTGTACTGTATGCTGTCTTTATCAGTCAGGACATTGCTTATAAAAGTTGACAAATCATGTTGCATCTGTATAAGACTTTATTCAGGCTACATTTGGAGTTCTGTGTGCAGTACTGGGACCTCTGCTGTTTGTGATATATGTAAATGACTTGGATGAAAATGTAGATGGGTGTGTTAGTAAGTCTGCAGATGATACAAAGATTGGTGGAGTTGTGGATCGTGTAGACAGCTTGTCATAGGATACAGCGGGATATGGATCAGCTGCAGATATGGGCGGAGAAATGACAGATGGAGTTTAATCTGGGTAAATGTGAGGTGCTGCACTTTGGGAGATCAAATGTTAAGGAAAAGTATACAGTTAATGGCAGGAACCTGAACAGCATTGATGTACAGAGGGATCTTGGGGTTCAAGTCCATTACTCCCTGAAAGTGGCCCCACAAGGAGACAGGGTGGTAACGAAGGTGTACGGCATGCTGCCTTTATTGGTCGGGGAATTGAGTACAAGAGTCAGGATGTCATGGTGCAGCTTTATAAGACTTTGGTTAGGCCACACTTGGAATATTGTGTTCAATTTTGGTCACCACATTACAGGAAGGATGTGGAGGCTTTGGAGATGGTGTAGAAGACATTTACCAGGACGCTGCCTGGATTAGAGGGTACCAGCAATAAGGAGAGGCTCGAAAAACTCAGGTTGTTTTCTCTGGAGCAGTGGAGGCTGAGGGGACACTTGATAGAAGTCTATAAAATTATGAGAGGCATAGGTGGGGTTGATGGTCAGAATCTTTTTCCTAGAGTTGAAGTGTATAATACTAAGGGCGCATGCATTCAAGGCGAGAAGGGGATAATTCAACGGAGATGTGAGGGGCAAGTTTTTTTTACACAGAGAGTGGTAGGAGTGTGGAACATGCTGCCAGGGTAATGATGGAGGCAGATATGATTGCAAAGTTTAAAAGGCATTTAGAGAGACACACAGAGAATAGAGGAATATGGGCCATGTGCAGTCAGATGCGATTAGTTTAGAATGGCATCATGGTTGGCACAGTTAAGATTAGAGTGGTGCTGGAAAATCACAGAAGGTCAGGTAGCATCCGAAAAGCGGGGAAAAAATGTCAATTTTCCTGCTCATTGGATGCTGCCTAACCTGCTGTGCTTTTCCAGCACCACTCTAACCTTGACTGTGATCTCCAGCATCTGCAGTCCTCACTTTCACCCCTTCATGGTTGGCATAGACAGTGGGCTGAAAGGCCTGTCCCTGTGCTGTACTGTTCTATGTTCGAAATGCCAACAAGAAAATTGAAAGGCATCACTTATTGTTCTTTTTGAACTATAAGCTGGAAAATGGAAACTGGACGCTGCTGTGCAGTTAAAATGTACAGAAAGTTTCTCTTTCACCTACAACTTGAAGGTCAGGGAGGATTGTGTAGTAAATGTTTTCATTACACAAGATTGTGTTACTGCTTGAATCAATGAGACAAAGACTTTGTGGGACGGAGTCTGAGTTCAAGAAAAGCTGCCAGCATGTGAAAAAAAATCTCTTGCCACCTTGTGGTCTGGATTCTTGAACCACAGAAGTTGGTTCTTTTCCCCATCAATAAAGATCAGAAAGATGTTGTGAAACTTGAAAGGGTTCAGAAAAGATTTACAAGGATGTTGCCAGGGTTGGAGGATTTGAGCAATCAGGAGAGGCTGAACAGGCTGGGGCTGTTTTCCCTGCAGCGTCGGAGGCTGAAGGATGACCTTATAGAGGTTTATAAAATTATGAGGGGCATGGATAGGGTAAATAAGCAAAGTCTTTTCCCTGGGGCCGGGGAGTCCAGAACTAGAGGGCATAGGTTTAGGATGAGAGGGGAAAGATATAAAAGAGACCTAAGGGGCAACTTTTTAACACAGAGGGTGGTACGTGTATGGAATGAGCTGCCAGAGGATGCGGTGGAGGCTGGTACAATTGCAACATTTAAGAGGCATTTGGATGGGTATATGAATAGGAAGGGTTTGGAGGGATATGGGCCAGGTGCTGGCAGGTGGGACTAGATTGGCTTGGGATATCTGGTCAGCATGGACGGGTTGGACCGAAGGGTCTGTTTCCATGCTGTACATCTCTATGACTCTATGATAATGCATCAAACCATCTGTTATTTTGCTGTTTTATTTGTGAATTATTTGATTTTAAAGTCGTACCTTAGTCTTAAAGGTATAGCTTATCCATTTCCATCTGCCATTTCTTAAAGAATGTGTTCATTCACAATATATTTACTGTTAATGATGAAACCTGGTGTGGATTAATTTTGCCTTGAATAAGTCAGTCAGGTACATTGGCCATCTCGGTGGTTTATTGGGTAGTTAAACATTTATGATGGCTTCTGAAACAATGGTGCTTGATTATCAGAACAGTCCTCACAATTGAGTCATAACAAACAGAGCTCATGAAAAATAAAAGCTTGCATTTCTTCAATTTTTATCACAGCTAATGGATTATTTTTTGAAGTGTAGTTACTGTTGTAATGTAGAAAATGTAGCAACCAATTTGCACATGGCAAGATCGCAAAAAAGAGTGAAGTGATAACAATAAAATCATTGTTTCAGTGATATTAGTTGACAGATAAGTATTGGATGATTTCACTTCCACTTGATTAACTTGGTTTAATATTTAACCTAAATAAACTCTGACAGTGCAGCACTCCTCAGTAAGGAAGGAACAGCTTGGATTCTGCACTCACATCTCTGAAGTGCACAAAAAATAAATGGTCAGTCTGGGAACCAACCATAAGCAAACAAAGGGAATCAATCCTGACCCTCTAAGAGTCTTGGTTCATCAGTTAGGGGATCTCAGGAGTGCCCTGTATCCACTACTGTAGTCAGGCACTCTGGGGCAGCATCTTAAAACCTCATGGCCAAATTTCAAAGTGAAGACTCTATAGTCAAGGCCACCATCTTTTTAGACCCATTGAGGGAGTAGTGCCTATGACCTCAGGGCTGACAGTACGCAGCGTTCCCGAACATCTGGGCCAGTTACAGGTATCAGGGGGAGGGGGTAGTGAGGAATGTTCTGTTAACAGTGCTCAACAACACCCTGAAACATCTGCATCATACATCTCTAACCTCTTGCACTGCGCCTCGTTCCTTGCCCTGCTGCTGAAGCCTGTGCATGCAGCAGCTGAAGCACACAGCCCTGCACAGCCTTCCCAGGACCATACGGCAGCAAACCACCCCTGTGTCAGTTAGCCACACACACACACACACGCTCGTGCGCAGACACACACACACACACACCACACAGACACGCACATGCGCGCACGCACACACACAGAGACATGCACACACATGCACACATGCATATGTGCATGCCCAAACACACACAGGCACACACAGGTGCGCGCGCACACACAGACATACTCACACACCCACCCACCCCTTCCCCTCCACCGACCATGCCCACTCAGTGTATCTGCTAATTTTACTGCATCCCAGAATTTAGGCCCTTCCCACCTGGGTGCTGCTATGCACTGACCTGGAGGATTTTTCCCTGTGGATTCTCAGTGAAGATCAGGATTTGCTGGTACAGGGGATCCAAGGACTTCCGAGCCATCTTTGTTTTCTTTTTCGCCACACACGTTCCATTCTCCAACAGGTAGAGTTTAATATAAGCAGCTGAATGGAGACAAAGAAAGGAATTAGAGTGATAGAGATTTACAGGATGGAAACAGGCCCTTCGGCTCAATCTGTCTATGCTGGTACTTTGGCAATTAACCTAATCCCATTTGCCTGTGGTTGGTCCATATCCCTCCATATCTATCCATATACCTGCCCAAATGTTTCTTAAATGACAAAATTGTACTCTCCTCCACCATTATCTCTGGCAGCCCCTTGTTGACACTCACCACCTTCCGTGTGAAGAAATTGATCCTCTGGACCTTTTTGTGTCTCTCCCCTTTCACCTGGAACCTATGGTCTTTAGCTTTAGACTCCCCTACTATGGGGAAAAGCTGTTGGGATCTGTCATTTCTGTGCCCCTCATGATTTTATATATCTCTATATGGTCACCTCTTTGCCTCCTGAGAAAAAAGGTCCCAGCCTATCCTACCTCTCACCAAACATTCCTGTGCAGGTAGCACCTTGATAAATCTTTTCTGCATTCTTTTGAGTTTAATTATACCCTTACTCTAGTAGGGCGACCAGAACTACATGCACCACTCCCAATGTGGCCTCACCAACGCCTTCTACAGCTGTAACAGGAGGTCCCAGCCACTGTACTCCATGCTCTGACCGATGAAAGCAAGCATTCTGAAAGTGTTCTACACCTCCCTGTCTCTGTGTGACTCCACCTTTCATTACTCATGGGGGACTTGACAAGATAGATATGAAAATGTTGCTCCCTCTTGTGGGAGAACCTGGGACTAAAGGAAATAATCTCATAGTGAGGTATTATTCTCTTAAAAACAGATCAAGAGGAATTTCTTCTTTCATAGGGCAGTGAATCTATGGAATTCTTTAGCACAGAGGGCTGTTGAGGCTGGGTCATTGAGTATATTCAGGGTTGAGCTGTACATCTCTATGACTCTAATGGGAATCATGAGTTATGGGGAAAAGGCAGGAAAATCATGGAATTATAGAATTCCTACAGAGTGGGCCAGTTAGCCCACACTGATCCTCCGAAAAGCATCCCAACCAGACCCCCTACTTAACCTATCCCTGCAACCGTGTGTTTCCCATGACTAACCCAGCTAGCCTGCACATCCCTGGACACTATGGTCAAGTTAGCATGGTCAATCCTCCACCCTGCACATCCCTGGACAGTATGATCATCAGCATAGCTAATCCACTGGATGGTTGGGGGTTGGGGATGAGGGCAATCAATGGAAGTTGGGGGCCAGGGGAATTGAACAGTTGCAGTGATCAAGACCAGGGTGCATTACCTGGAGGAGACTTTGTGCCTGGTTTCGGGGTGAGACCACGAGCTTGGATCACCTCCACCTCCAGCTGCCCATTCCTCTCCAAAATCCCAATTTCCACATCACCTGTCAATCAAATCAGAGCAAAGATATCTCTACAGTGTTGATACTCACTATCATGGAGCCAGGAGCACCACAATCTGATAGAAACAAGGATGCAAGTAGAGAAGAGAAAGATTTCCATGTCTACAAAAGCAAGGTGCTAGAAAACTGCACAGAAACAGAAAGTGCTGGAAAGTTGTTACCTCTGGGAGCTTCCAAATCAGAATTAAAGGGATCGAGTTCCCTCACAATGCAGGACAGGCCAATCACTGAGGGTCAAAGATTCAGTTATGGGGGGCAGGGAGGGTGTGGTTATGGAACAGCAAAGTCGTCTGAGGGGATCTATTGCTCAGGGTCCATTTACAGAGATGGGCAGGGCATCTAGACACTGGGAGAATGGGGCACCACACTGAAATTGATGAGAGATTGGAATTTTAGCTCAACATAGAGGCCCACTCATTTGCTATTGAATTGCTGGACTCTGTATCTACCTCCACGGATACAGCTAGAGTATCTCCAATAGTTTCTGTTTGATTTACATTTATATAATGCTTTTCACAACCTCAGGACATCTGAAAATGCTTTACAGTCAATACAGGTTTTTCTAAATCAGCCTATTCAGACACATTATGATAAACACTCAGAGCTTGAACCCTGGTCTCTTGGCTCACAGGTAGGAACAAGCGCACTCCAAAACAGCTCTCCAAACTGGGCAGATGGGATCACTACTTCCTCTCCATTGCAGGTAAAAACCTGGTCATCAGATGTGAGGTGTTCTCTCTGTCATTGTTTGTGATACAGCTCTGGTCCATTCCCATTGCGGCCACTCAAGGCACCTTCCATTTCATCTGGAGACCGAACGTGGACCATGTCCCACACAGACACCATGTAAAATGCTCTGGATAAGGGGAGACAAGAACTTAACCAATGCCACCCTCATCCTGATGGTTACCATTGTGTGAGGATGCATCAAGCTTTGTGTAGACCCTCAGTACGCAAACACCAAGTGTCATTACATACCGAGGTTCTTCCCCGGTGTTATAAAGAATGGGGCTGGCTTCATTACCATGGACTGGTCCGAGTATATAGAACACGGAACAGTACAGCACACTACAGGCCCTTTGGCCCTCATTGTTGTGCCAACTTTTATCCTACTCTAAGATCAAACTAACCTAACATACCTTTCATTTCACTATCATCCATGTGCCTAACTAAAAGTTGCTTAAATGTCGCTAATGTATCTGACTCTACTACCACTGCTGGCAGTGCATTTCACACACCCACCACTCTCTGTGTAAAGAACCTAAACATCTCCCCTAAACCTTCCTCCAATCACCTTAAAATTATGCCCCCCCCATGATAGCCATTTCCGCCCTGGGACAAAGTCTTTGGCTATCCACTCTATCTACGCCTCTCAACATCTTGTACACCTCTATCAAGTCACCTCTTATCCTTCTTCACTCCAATGAGAAAAGCCCTAGCTCCCTCAATCTTTCTTCATAAGACATGCCCTCCAGTGCAAGCTGCCTCCTGGTAAATCTCCTCTGCGCCCTCTATAAAGCTTCCACATCTTTCCTACAATGAGGCAACTAGAACTGAACACAATATTCCAAGTGTGAGCTAACCAGGACTCTATAGAGCTGCAGCATAACCTCACTGCTCTTAAACTCAATCCTCCAAATAATAAAAGCCAACATACCATAAGCCTTCTTAACAACTTGGGTGGCAACTTTGAGGGATCAATGGACGTGAAACCCAAAATCCCTCTGTGCCTCCACTCTGCCAAGAATTCTGCCTTTAACCCTGTAATCTGCATACAAATCCAACTTTCCAAAATGAATCACTTCACACTTTTCCAGGTTGAATTCTATCCGCCACTTATCAGCCCAGCTCTGCATCCTGTCAATGTCCTGTTGTAAACTACAACAATCCTCCACACCATCCACAACTCCACCAACCTTTGTGTCATCAGCAAACATACTAACCCATCAGTCCACTTCCTCATACAAGTCATTTATAAAAATAACATGGAAACCTTTGTAAAGGGAGTCTGGAGGAAGATGCAGTGGTTTGTCCTGCGGGACTCTGTGCTCTATGCTCTGTTCTCTGGGACGCACACCGAGACAAATATTGACTGCGCCTGAAAGACCATCAACCAATGCCGTTCTTTGGTTGGCCTGAAACTTGTTGGTCGTCCAGAGCAAGGAGATGACCTCGACCAAGTGTTGCAGACTGGTTCATTCCAAGATCCAGGACTACATGCTGAGGGAAGTATTAACGCTTGGGCAGCTGCTGCCAGGGCACAGTGGGGAATGACCACTGTCTGAGGTCTTTCAGCCAAAGTACAACGGAGGTCCATTCAGTTATTGGACTCTGCCTGTGCCTCACAGACATGTAAATAGTTCCTGGTATCTGGCATAAATAAGAAACACATTTGGATTAGTTGCAACTATCAAGAAAGTCAAACCGTAATGTTTGTTTTCTTCTCCGTGCGCAAAATCTGTATAGATTTGAACTGCTTTAGTAACCATGTACGTATAGATTTCTTTATCTTATCAATAAGGTATATTCTTCTTGTCTTCCTCCCTACAACAGATATTCACTGACATAATCTTTACTTCACATGATTAGGGATACCTATCAAACTATAGTGTACGGAAAACTGAATTTGGTTTTAGAAGGTACAGGGAATAAAGCTAATTCCACATCTCCTATTTAAAACATTTTCATTGGAGCTTGCTTGTCCATTCTTTCAGCTTTGCCTGTGCTGTTTTTAAATGCTACTTTGCAGGCTACTGTGATTCTTTAGAAACATGGACATGTAATCCAACATTGAGAATCTGTCTTTTTGCCTTAAAAGTCTCCTCTTAATCAATTTTCATGAACCTCGGATCTCACAACTTTAGACCAAATCAAATAGAGTAAGCCAAATAGATTTATTTGGTGGAATCTGGTAATAAATAATAAACTCTCAGAACTGGCAATTCTTGGAAATCCAACAGTGTAGAAGCAGGCCATTTATCCCACCAAGTCCAAACCAACCTTCCAAAGCGCATCCCACCCACACCCATCCAATCCCTGTAACCCTGAATTTCCCATAGCTGACCCACCTAGCCTACACATCCCTGAACACCATGATCAATTTAGCATGGCCAATCCACTCTAACCAGCATACCTCTGGACTGTGGAAAACCACAGCACCCAGAGGAAATCCATGCTGTCAGAGGGAGAATGTGTAAACTCCACACTGTCAGTCAATCGAACATGGGTTCCTGGTGCAGTGAGGCAGCAGTGCTAGCCAAGGCCAGTGTGAAACCCTAAATTGAATGAAACAATAAGAACAAACCTATAGATGTGATCGAGAAAAGAATTCTCGCTCTTTCTGATATTTGAGTACTGTAAGAGGTTGGTGTTGGGATTGATAGAATTTTATTTTGCTACATGTTCTGAAATTTTTCAATTTGTTATTTGTAAATGGTATATCCTATTTTATCTTCATTTGTTTTGCATAACAAACTTCTGTTTTACTGTTAAAAACAAATTTGCAGTGGTTTATCATTTTCTTAAATCACAGAGAGTGCTCCACATCCTTTTTCTCAATTTTTTATATGGCCTGCACACATGTAACAATTCCCTACTGGACTATAGTTTATGACTAGGATTCCCCCCCCCCAGAGTTCTCATTAGCATGTGAAACATCTACTTAGCCTTGAATTATCCTTCTTCCTAATTCATAAAGCCAGCACTGTTTTGCACTGTTCAACTGGATACGCAGCATTCCATTTTCAAGTTGTTAAAAATTCTTGGTACTGTATTCCAGTTTATAACAGCCCAACTTCCATTTCTGTTTATAGTCCCAAAAATGAAAAATAGTTGTTCTCTTAAAAAAATTAAGTTCTTTTAAATGCCATAGTAAGATTTAGACTCTTGGCCAGATACTTGCCTGTGACAGCGGATTACTAATCCAGGTCGTTCTGCTATAATGTGCGTTTCATTAACACAAATGCCCTATACACAATTGACGAACTGTGGACACTTTCTAAAGTGCAAACTTTAAAAACACGTTTTGGCTGTAACATGATTACATCACCAACACTTTAAGCGCTGTTTCTAAAACGCAATTTCTAAAACACGGGGTTGCACAAGAACACAACCATCACATTACAGGAGAGCTATCTGTAAGCGACATTAGCAATATGCCACCATTTCATTCCCATTGCAACATCCTGGGTGTTACAGTTGACCAGAAACTGAAAATACTGTGGCTGTAAGAGCAAGTAACTCACCTCCTGACTTCCCAAAGCCTGTCCACAAGGCACAAGTCAGGAATGTGATGGAATACACCCCACTTGCCTGGATGGGAGCAGCTCCAACAACACTCAAGAAGCTTCACTCTATCCAGGACAAAGCAGCCGCTTGATTGGTACCACATCCATCACCTTCATTCCCTCTACCACTGATGCACAGTGTACACGCTCTGTGCGATTCAGAGCAGAAACTCCCCAACTTTATTTGACAGCATCTTCCAAACCTGTAATATTTAGACAGATAAGGGCAGCAAATACATGGGAACGCCACCACCTTCAACCTCTCCTGCAAGCCACTCACCATTCCAACTTGGAAATATCACCATTCCTTCAGTGTCACTGAGTCAAAATCCTGGAATTCTCTCCCTTGCAGTATTGTGAATGGCCCGACAGTGCAATCTTTACAAAACTTCACTGTGGGATGTGGGTGTCACTAGCTGGCCAGCATTTATTGCCCATCCCTAGTTGCCCCTTGAGAAGGTAGGAGTGAGCTGCCTTATTGAACCACTGCAGTCCACCTTCTATGTGTGGGTTGACCCACAATGTCCTTAGGGAGGAAATTCCAGGATTTTGACGCAGCGACAGTGAAGGAACAGTGATATACTTCCAAGTCAGGATGGTGAGTGGCTTGGAGGGGAACATGCAGGGTTGGTGTTCCCCTGTATCTGCTGCCCTTGTCCTTCTCGGTGGAAGTGGTCGTGGGTTTGGAAGGTGCTTTCTGAGGAGCCTTGGTGAATCGTTGCAGTGCATCAGTAGATAGGACACACTGCTGTGACTGAGTGTCGGTGGAGGAGAAAGTGGATGCTTGTGGATGTAAATGTTTGCGAAGCAACTCATCACCACCTTCTGAAAGGTCTCAAGGGGTCAACAGATGGTGGACAAACATGGGCCTAGCCATCGATTACATATCAGGTATGAATAATAATTAAAAACTTGAGAGTGCAGTTGGAACCTTGAAGTTTGATGAGGAGAAATATCTTCACCCAGATAGTGGTAAGCTTATGAAATTCTATGCCACTGAAAGCACTGAGATCAAAACAGTGAATGCTTTGAAGAAGGAGTTGGATAGAGTTTGGGGATCAGATAGTTCCCACCGCTGGTGAGACATGTTAGCAGTGTGGGCTCAACTCCCACACTGGCTGAAATAACCACAAAGGATATTCCTTTTCAAGTCTCCCATTGCCTCTCTAATGAGAGAGTAGGACTACGGTGACTTTACCTTTTAGGTATAGTTAAAGGACTCAAAGGGTATCAAGAGAAAACAGGAACAAGGAACTGAGTTGGGTGGTCAGCCATGACGGTGTTGAATGGGGGAGTAGGTTCGAAGGGTCAAATGGCCTACTCTTCCTCCTAGTTTCCATGTTTCTAAGTTTAACGTTTCATCCAGAAAACAACAATTCCAACTTCACAAGATTTCCTCAATACTGTACTAACAGCACTGGCCTAGATTTTGGGATTTCAGAATCTGTACAGGGACCACCTTCTCACTCTGGGACCTAATCACTGGCACACAACTGTCCCACAGAAAACCAACTTTCCCTTTGCTCAGTTACATAAGGAGAGTAATTCTTGGATGTAGTATGGTGAGTTTGGTTGAACCGAAGGCCCAAATCACATCAGAAACTGTGAGGCTGCTTTTGGATGAAACTGCATTTAAGACAGGGATAGATAAGTTCTTGATCATCAAAGGTTACGGGGAGAAAGTGGGAAAATGGGGCTGAAAAACCTATCAGCCATGAATTACTGGCGGAGTAGACTCGATGGGCCAAATGGCCTAATTTCTGTTCCTATGTCTGACGTCTTATGGATGAACCCTACCTGATTCCCAAGATACAGTCACTTACTTCTCATCACCGGTACTTTGAGATTAAAAATTGCCTCATTCAAATTTATTAATGTATCTATTGAAACCTGGGAATCAGATGAAAAAATTTCAGGAGGGAGTTGAAGAAGTTTTTAGTTTACATATTTTAAAAAACCAACCTTTCAAGTCACTTCCAGTGATCCTTGAACCCAGGCCCATCTAACCCAGAGGCAGTGACATTATCAGTGTGCCACTCCTCTGAGAGCACTTTGAGCACTGTTCGAAACAACAAGTTGAGGAATTGTTTTCAGAAACTTAATTATTCTCAATTGTCCTCAACATGTGTTTTAATTGAATTATTAGATAGTGTGAAGGAAAGACCCTTAGAAAAATAACAGAGATGGAATTAGGAAGCTCCTTAAATGGAAAACAAACTCCAAAATTGACTGGTTGTGAAAATAGCTCTTTTCTGCCTTTTTCCCTCTTTCCCTCTTTCCCACATAATTCCCACTTTAGCAATTAATTAGGATTGAGCGACTCAAAATATGATGTTACACTGACACCATGTGGTACAAAGGCAGAATTAATGCTCGATTCAGGAACATGAGGGCAAAATCTTCAGAACGGTGGTACTGAAAAATCAGGCATATTTCGGACAACGTTTGCAGAATCTCAGCTACTAAACCACTCAGGGAATATTGATCTATTTAACTGGAGTAATTTAGGTGTGAAGCTGACCAGAAAGTGATCTGAGAAAGAATATTGTGTCCCTGTAAAGCGATTTTTTTCCAGTTTGACAGGTTGAGTAGGAACAGGTTTTAGAATAGAGATGGAGTAAATGATGGATGTTGTATAATGAGGAATTCCTACATTAATGATGATGATGTACATCATGGTGCAGCTCTAGCATTAACAGTTACATGCTAGTGAGACTCAAAGAAGAGAAAAATTGATCAACTGGACATAAGCAATTAGGAGACAATTCCCCAGAGTCACTATCTTTTGAGTGAAGAAACCTTTTTCTCATCTCAGTCTGAAATGGTCTATTCCATATCCTGAGACTGTTTTCCCTGGATCTAAAGTCCACAACCAGAGCAAACACCTTCCCTGCATCTAGTCTGTCTAATCCTGTTAGACTTCTATACACTTCAATCAGACCCCGTCTCATTCATATAGACTCCAGTGAATATAGGCCCAGTTGAACAAATCCCTCGTTGTAGGATAGTCATGCCATCTGTAGCATCAGCCTAGTGAACTGCACGCTGCACTCCCTCCATCACAAATACAGTATTACTGAGCTGTCATACAAGTTACTTACAAAGTTCACCTCTCACAATTGGAATACTAATGAATTAAAAATGAGTTTTAAAGATTGATTTAACTCGATAGCAAAGAACCAAATTAGAAAAGGAAATAAGGTGTGGAAAGATCAGGAGTTGGGGATGAAATAACACCATCATTACATTGGAGCATTGAGAATTAGGAATGTCCCTCACATTTTAATTGCTTTAATGAGAATGTTATCAAAACCAGATCATAAATGGAGTGAACTCCACTAGGAATCCAA
Organism: Chiloscyllium plagiosum; assembly: GCF_004010195.1. Lineage (NCBI taxonomy): Eukaryota > Metazoa > Chordata > Chondrichthyes > Orectolobiformes > Hemiscylliidae > Chiloscyllium > Chiloscyllium plagiosum. The sequence goes on along the minus strand of NC_057729.1, from coordinate 57,841,691 downwards.
ATGTGCAAGGGATGATGGTAGTTTAGTGGGAATGGCTTGGGCTGGTGATGCAGAGGCCTCGGTTAATGCTTCTTTTCCGGAGGGTTTTGGCATGGGCTCAAAGCCCACAGCAGTTGATGCAGTTTGTGTTCAACTAATAAAGCTGGAATCAAAAGTGAATCTCAGTAAACATGACCATGACACCTAATGTCAAAAAGTGGCTCTGGTGCCCTTTTAGGAAGGGAAATCATCTGTCCTTAACAGATATTTCTTAACTGGTAAGAAATTGTTAAGTGTCAAATCCTCTGTTTTTGCCAGAGAGGGAATGCAACAAAGGTTCACCAGACTTGTTCCTGAGATGGTGGGACTATCCTAATAAGAGAAATTGAGCCAACTATTGTCTAAAGTTTTGGGATTGAGAGTTATAAAATGCTTCAAGGGCTGGCAGGGTAGGTGCAGGTCAGATGGCTCGCCAGAGAGAGTGTAGAACCAGGGGGAACAATTTAAAAATCAGGAAGATGCCACTTCTGTCCAAGGTTTTATCTTGTTCAGGAGGATGAGAAGATTTGGAATTCTGTACTCGAGAGGATTGTGGAAGCTCAGTCTTTAAACATGTTTAAGGTAGAGAGCAATTGTTGTCCTGTTATCAGTGGCATACAGGGTTATAATGGGATTGGATTAGATAAGAGGTATTGAGGTGTTTCAGCAGTCATGATCCTATTGAACAAACAAAAACCAAAGAACTGCAGATGCTAGAAATCAGAAACAAGATCAGAAATTGCTGAAAGACCTCAGAAGCCTGGCAGCATCCTTGGAGAGAAAACAGAGATAACGGTGACCCTTCTTCAGCAAGCTCTGATGATCCCACTGAACACCAGGCAGACTCGATTGGCTACTCCGGTTCCTATGTTCCTACATGGATGTTACAGGAAACATAATATCACATCAGTGAATAATTTAGATACAATAGCTTAGAAAACAAGATCGAATTACAACTGTGCCTTTTCAACCTCAATATCTGATATTCTCGTAACATACAGAAACACAATAATGCAGATATACATCCAGATAATACACACAAGTGCTATGAGGCTCGACAACGTAAACAAGGGTTGTTATCTACAACAACATACAAGGGGCTGAGTTCAATGTATTATTCACAGAGACTGCCAATTCCTACAATTATCACAGGGACAGTTATTCTCTACAATATACATAAGGAACTATTTTTTCAGTACAGCATACACAGGGACATCTATTCTCTATAGCATACACCGGAACTGCTTTTTCCTACAAGATACACAGGAGCGGCTATTCTCTGTAAGTATAAACAGGGGCTGTTAATCTCTATAATATACCCAGGGACTGCTATTCTCTGCAATATACCCAGGGATTGCTGTTCACTATAATACACACAGGGACTGCTACTTGTGATCATATAGACAGGAGCTGCTATTCTCTATCGTATACAAATGGACTGCTGTTCTCTATAATATACACAGGGACTGCTATTCTACATAATATACACAGGGGCTGCTATTCATGATCATTTAGACAGGAGCTGCTATTCTCTATCGTATACAAATGGGCTGCTGTACTCTATAATATACATGGGGCTGCTATTCTCTATATTATACATAGGGATGGCTATTCTCTATAATATACACAGGGACTGCTGTTCTCTACAGTATACACAAGGTCTCTTCTTCTCTATAGTATATACAGGGGCTGCTGTTTTCTATATTATATACAGAAACTGCCCATCTCTGTAACATACACTGAGCAGAGTGTTCTCCATAATATACACAGGGACTTCTATTCTCCATAATATACACAGGGGCAACTGTTCTCCATAATACACACAGGACTGCTGTTCTCTACAATATACACAGTGACTACTATTCTCTATAATACACACAGGAGCTGCTATTCTCTATAATGTACTCAGGGAATGTGATTCTCTGTAATATACATAGGGACTGCTGTTCTCTATAATATACAGGGGGGCTCCTCTTCTCTTTAATATACACAGGGGCTGCTAATCTCTGTAATACACACAGGGACCACTATTCTCTATAATATACACAGGGACTGCTAGTCTCTATAATATACTCAGGGGCTGCTATTCACTAAAATATAAACAGGGACTGCTATTCTCGAAAGTACTCATAGGGGCTGCTGTTGTCTATAATACTCAGGGGCTGCTATTCTCTAAATTTTACACAGGGACTGCTGTTCTCTATAATAGACACAGGAACTAATGTTCTCTACAGTATACACAAGGACCTCTACTCTCTATAGTACACATAGGGGCACCTTGTTATAATAGACGAGGCTGCTATTGCCTACAGCTTACACACAGATTGCTATTTTCAGTAATATACACAGCAGCTGCCATTCCCAATAATGTACACAGTGTCTGAAATTATCTGCAATATACACAGAAACTGCTATTGTCAGAAATATATACAAAGCTTCATTATTTTGTCGAAGATTAAGAAGAGTTTTTTTTATTCACTCATGGAATGTGCGTGTCACTGACGGGACCAGTATTTGTTGTCCATTCCTATTTGCCCTGCAAAGTGACGGTGAGCCACTTTCTTGAGCTGCTGGTGTCCTTCAGAGTGCAGGGACACCAACAGTTAGGAAGGGATTTCCAGGATTTTAATCCAGCATCAGTAAAGGAATAATCATATATTTCCAGGTCAGGATGGTTTGTAGTTTCACGTAGAACCTGCAGGTGGTGGTGTTCCATATATCTGCTGCCCTCGCCCGCCCCTTCATGGTGACGCTGTGATATATACTAAACATATACATAGACATTGCTACAGCTGTTCTTCTCTAAAATACATAGTTAGTGCGATCCTCTACAACATACACAGAGACTGCTATTCTTTATACTATATCTATAACCACATGAACAAGGGCCACTGGAAGAGAAAATGGCAAAGTGATATTTAGAGTCATAAAATCAGAGAGATGTACAGCACAGAAACAGACCCTTTGGTCCGATTCATCCATGCCAATCAGACATCCCAAATTAATCTAGTCCATTTGGCCCATATCCCTCTCAACTATTCCTATACATATACCCATTCAGATGCCTTTTAAATGTTGTACCAGCCTCCACCACTTGCTTTAGCAACTCATTTCATAGATGGAAATGTGTTGCTGGAAAAGCGCAGCAGGTCAGGCAGCATCTAGGGAACAGGAGAATCGACGTTTCGGGCATTAGCCCTTCTTCATTTATATAAATGATTTGGATGTGAACATAGGAGGTTTACCTGGGTGGCAACTTTCAGAGATCTGTGTACATGGGCACCAAGATCCCTCTGCTCATCCACACTACCAAGTATCCGACCATTAGCCCAGAGAGTTTTTAATCCACACTGAGGTCGGGAGTCCGGGTCAGCGCTGAGGCCGGGAGTCTGAGTCTGGGTGTACGCTGAGGCCGGGAGTCTGAGTCTGGGTCTACGCTGAGGCTGGGAGTCTGAGTACATTGTAATTGAAATATAACCTCCCAATATTTATGTTCAATTCCTTTCACATTCAGTAGACTTTCCTAATTGCTTACTGTACCTATATACAAGCCTTTTACAATTCATGTACGAGGAAACTCAGATCCCTCTGCATCTCAAAAGCTCTGCAATCTCTCACCATTTAGATAATATGCTTCTTTTGAATTCTTCAAACTAAGATGCACATGGGTCTGCTGTTCCCTACAATATTTACAGTGACTGCTTTTCCATTTAACATAAACATGGTAAGCTATTCAGGTCAGTGTACACTGAGACTGCTATTTCTAATATATAAACAACTGTTCCTATTCTCAGTAATATACACAAGAATTGCTACTCACCTCTGTACAAAGAGACTTGATATTTCGTGCATATGCACAGGGGCTGCTAATCTCCATTGTATGCACAGTTACTGCTATTCTCTAAAATAGACACAGGGATTTCTATTGACTACAATGGACATACAGCCTGCTATTCCCTACAATTCAGCCTGCTATCCCCTATCACACAACCTGCTATCCCCCATCATACAGCCTGCTATCCCCCATCATACAGCCTGTTATCCCCTCTCGTACAGCCTGCTATCCCCTCTCGTACAGCCTGCTATCCCCCGTCATACGGCCTG
>NC_057729.1:57821732-57837436 GCF_004010195.1 Chiloscyllium plagiosum | reverse complement strand
AGCCTGCTATCCCCTCTCGTGCAGCCTGCTATCCCCTCTCGTGCAGCCTGCTATCCCCTCTCGTGAAGCCTGCTATCCCCTCTCGTGAAGCCTGCTATCCCCTCTCGTGCAGCCTGCTATCACTCATCATGCAGCCTACTATCACTCATCATGCAGCCTGCAATCCCCTCTCATGCAGCCTGCAATCCCCTCTCATGCAGCCTGTTATCCCGTCTCATACAGACTGCAATCCCCTATCACACAGCCTGCTATCCCCCATTATACAGCCTGCTATACTCTATTCTGTGGCATGGCAAACAAATGACATTTTAAAAACTCACCATTATCTCTTCCCTCCCACTCTTTCTTCCCAATGTTTAATAATCTGTCTCTTTCTCAGTTTTGCTGTCTCACTCTCTACGTCTTTAATTATTACTAATTTTTTCCCAGTTGTGACTCGCTCTCTCTTTCACAGTCTCAATCATGTTGCACACGATGTTAATCCTCTGTTATGTATGGTTGAAGATGTTAGAGAAGCTGAAATCAGGGGAACACAATCACATGGACCAAATCCCATTTTCCCCCTTTCTTAACATTGTGTGTCCCGTGGTGGGATGGGGTCATGGGGCCTAATAATCAGATTCAAAACATGCTCCTGGGGGTGGGGTGGGGTGGGGGAGTTGTGGATAGGATCTTGGGGAACCTGGGTTAAATTCCATCCAGGACTTTGGAAAGCTGGAAGTTAAAAGATCCAGCAGGTTGCGTGCCTCTGTTCATATGACCAGGATGGGCATACTCTTAAGGGCTCTCTTACACGGTTCACAAAATCATATTAGGTCAATGTTGAAGCTTTAATCAATGAGGAGTCAAGAGTTTCTTACCCATCGATGGTGTGGCCAGTGTCTGACGCCCCACAAACTGTGCAGGACCCATTCCATCCAGGAAATCCCTGAAGAGCCCATCAGAGGCCAGGCAGACTCCACTATAGTTCAAGCTGAAGAAAAAAGAACACGCCAATTATTTGTACAGCAACTTGCGTTTGGTTGCAACATAATCCTTATGTTGTGTTCAATCAAGTCCAGAAATGAACTAAGGATAAAAGCAAATTACTGTGGATGCTGGAATCTAAAACCAAAAGAGAAAATGCTGGAAAATCTCAGCAGGTCTGGCAGCATCTGTAAGGAGAGAAAAAAGCTGATGTTTCGAGTCTAACTGATTCTTTGTCAAAGCTTTGACAAAGGGTCAGTTAGACTCGAAACGTCAGCTCTTTTCTCTCCTTACAGATGCTGCCAGACCTGCTGAGATTTTCCAGCATTTTCTCTTTTGGTTCCAGACATGAACTACATTATTAAGCAATGGACATAATGATTCGCAACATAATCTTCCCTAATTGTTCTGATCATGACTCTCTCTAAGCAAAGTCAAGACCTTTATGAATTTCAGGTGCACACATTCCTAGATGATTTGTTCTAACTTGGGAATGTTTATTGTGAATAAGGTCTCCAGAAATAAGCTTCTTGTCACAAAACACCAAATTCTAACCTGTCTACCATCCTGATACATTGCCCACTTCCTTTGTCTATCTCACCACTGTAGAGGGATGTGCTGAGGATGATCATAGAGGGATGTAACCTTGGCAGTTTTGGTGCTCTTAGTCAGGTGTTGTTCTTGAACACTCTGTTACTCAGCTTGGAATATAGCAGCTGTAACATTTGCAATGCGTGTTGATTTCAGTATCAAATGACAGATTGCTTGCGATTGCAGTACCCAGATATATAAAGATATCCACACCTTGTAGCATCACATTGTCAAAGCTGATTGATGGCTTTATGGTCACATTGCAAATCATCTCAAATACCACAACTATCTCAAATTGACCTATTTACAGTGTTTGATAGATATGTACTACCCATTGTCATATAAATGACACTGATTCGGAATGCTTGATTTACCAATCAACATGTGAACAAGCTCAAAAACATTCAGAAGTCAGCATAGAAATTGATCTTGGGTAACATTTGCCAAATCTAGTTCTGAGGAAGGGTCACTGGGTTTGAAATGTTAACTCTGATTTCTCTGCACAGATGCTGCCAGACCTGCTGAGCTTTTCCAGCAATTTCTGTTTGTGTATCTGATTTTCAGCAACTACAGTTCTTCTCAGTTTCAAGTTATGTACCAAATCTACTCTGACGTAGTCAAACAATGTAATCCCTTGCTGAAAAACGAAGAACTGCTATCTAGACTTTGCTGGAACACTCCTGAATCCTGCCTCCCATTTCCACTATCTCTTGCCTCGACCAGAGGAAAGTAAGTGATGTGATGGAATTGAGGAGGAAAGCCCCATAGTACAAATCACGCAGAGAATGAATAGACTATGAGAAAGGTTAATTCCCAACTTTATAAGATTCAAATAATTATAACTGATTGAGAATTTAATTAACTGAATCTCTGACAACATGGATTTTAATATTAAATGAAGGATGCTGTCAACCTTACATTTTTATTCTATGCATTAAGGAGACATGCATTTTGTAATTATTTATCTTCTTATCTTCATAACTGAACAATTTTATTATTTTCTACTTATTCAAAATATTGTTCTGTAACTGTTAAGTATTTAGTTGGTTTGTTGTAGTATTATTATCCCATTTTAGCACTGGCTGATAGGGTAATGTTTTATTAAACTACTTGTCCATCAATGACTTGCCAACATGGGGGTAACACAGTGGCTCAGTGGTTAGCACTGCTACCTCACAGCACCAGGGACTTGGGTTCAATTCCATCCATGGGTTGGGGTGTGTGTGTGCTTGCACACCCTGCAGGTGCTCTGGGCACCTCCCACAGTCCAAAGGTATGGCCATGCTAAATTACCCATAGTGTCCATGGACATGCAGGCTGAGGTGGATTGCCATTGAAAATGCAGGGATCTGGGTGGGATTCAAGGGGCTGAATGGGCTAGTGCTGTGTCATCAGTGTACAGTCACCACAATGAAACACATCCCCATCTTGATCCCAGGTCTTGGTATGAGAGACATCTGTAATTGCACTGAAAGTCTAAATCTCTCCAAATCTGTTTCACGTTTGAGATACTTCTTTGTCCAGGTGTTTGGTTTCCTGTCTTAATAACTCTATGTTCCTCAACTTCATCTTTTTTCATAGCCTACTGTAAAGCACCTTGCGATTTTTTTTCTACAGTAAACATGCTATATAAAGGCAAGTTGTTGTCATCAAGTCTGACCCAGAGTAAAGCAGGAAACTAATTATTAGGAGCAGGTTGCATTAATTTTACTCAATCTGGTTTTGAAATTCTTACTCAGCAGAATTATATAACCAGTTCCAAATTGAGCCACAGTTATGAGTCATTTATCAATTTGACTGAATTTTACAGTCTACAACATTAGCTAAGGTTTTGTTTTGAGTACTTTATGCATATAGCCTATGCTGAGTGAGGGTAACAAACCAAGGGTGTTCCAATTGAGATCAATTTCCCAAAGTTAGTTATGAAATGCTCATTTAAAAAGTTGCTGGAATTTCTAACTCCTTGTTGCTCTACAGTGCCTCCTCCTGCTGAACCTGTAACTGTCTGGACAGGATGGGGGTTAGGAATTGGAGCAGATCATGCACCATTCAGGCTGCTTTAGCCTGGATGCTGAGCTCCCAACTAGCAGGGAACCGGAGAATATTCCATCACATTCCTGGCCAACATTTTTTGACAGTGAACAGGTTTTAGGAATCAGGAAATGGGTTTCTCACTGCAGGATTCCCAACCTCTGACCGGCTCTTGTAGTCAGAGTATTTAAAGCTCAATGGTAAACACTAGGATGTTGATTTTTGGGGGATTCACAGTGATGGTAATGCTTTTTGAATGGCAAGGATAGATGGTTAGATTCTCTCCTGTTGGAGATTGTTCTTGCCTAACACTAGTGTGGCGTGAGTGTTACTTATGACTTATCTGAAACCAGAATGTTATCCAGATCTTGTTGCATCTGAAACATGGACTGCTTCAAGATCAGTCACGAATGGTGTTGAACATTGGGGGACATCTCCACCGCTGACCTTATGATGAAAAGGGAGGTCATTGGTGAAGCAGTTAAAAAATGACGGAGGACGTTACCCTGAGGAACTCCTGCAGAGATGTCCTGGAGCTGAGATGACTGATCACCAACAATCACAACCATCTGTTATCTTGCCAGGTGTAACTCCAGAGTCTGCCCCTGATTCCCATTGATTCAGATTTTGCTCAGGCTCTGTGATGCCACACTCGGTGAATTGCAGACTTGATGTCAAGGGCTGTCACTCTTACTCTACCTTGGAAATTCAGCTGTCCTCGTGTCCCATATTGGATGCAGACTAGAATGAGGCCAGGACTTAAGTGGCTGCTTATGATATTCTCCTAACAGGAAGGAGAATGGGTTTGTTCTTTCGGGCAATTCGAACAAATGCTTGGCCATCAGAATGCGTCCTCTGCGCGTGGTCTCTGAGCAATTGGACTTAACTTTAACAAAATAATCAAATGAAGCCTGATCAGCAAAAAAAATTCAAATGGTCATTTCATTGAAATCTATCTGGTTAATTAGCTTCAGTACAAAATCTTGCTTAAGTGGATGGTTGCAAAGTCTCAGCACATAGGTTTGATAAATCTGGCTCAAATACTTAACAAAACAAATGTACTCAATTAACAGCATTAAAGAAGAATTTATTGACTGTTCACCAATAGCCCACTGTTTGGCAAAATCACTGGGGATGAGATGCAGTTCTGACTCAGCTCCTGTGTTGTGAGTTAGCAAATGAAGGCAAATTATATGTTTTTATAAATATATAAAGGGTTAACATCAGTGGTTATTTCTGCAAATTTTCTTAACTGGATAAAAGATTTGTTGGGGTCAAATAACATTGAATTAATTTCACTGAATTTTTCAAGGAGGGAGTTAACAGAGAGAGGTGTTGAGGGTAAAAAAGTTGACATGTTAGGTTTGTCTGCAAATTTGAAGACTAAAACATTAGTTTGAACCTCCTGTGGCACAGTGGCAGTGTCTCTTATCTCTTGGCTAGTGGATTCTGGTTCCCACCTGCTCTAGAGGTAAAATACCTGCGTATGTTCACTCAAAATATCAGGAATGATTGTATCAAAGGGACTGTGACAGTATCGGTATGAGTGAGGTACTGAGTGACAGGAAACTGAGTAAATTTTTTTTAAAAAACTTGAGGACTATATATAAACTATACATACAAGATCAGTCACAAGTGGTGTTGAACATTGGAGAATATCTCCTTATAATGATGAGATTCTCAGAACTCAGTATCAGGGCCATAACATTTTTCAAACTGTTGCAGTGTACCTAGACTTGAGGATCAGGAGAGAATTTCAAAACTGTTTCCAGGGATGAATGGATTGAAGAAGCTGGGATTGGAGCAAAGAAAGCCAACAGGACGTTTGATCAAGGTATTCAAAATTGTGAGGTGTCTGGATGCGGTAAGACAGAGCGAAATTGGCAGAGGGCTTGAAACCGGTGTAACTGATTTATAAAGCGATTGACAAGAACTGACAGATGTGACATGAGGAAAGTCCTTTGTACTGCAGCGAGTGGTTGGGAGTAGAAACCCAATGAGTACAGTGGAGGCAGGTTCAATCAAACCATTCAGAGAGAGCCATTATATACACAATGGGCCGAATGGCCTCCTTCAGTGGTGCTAATAGCTGAGAATGGTGTCAGTGACAGAGTGGCATGGGAAGAGGTGGAAGTGGAGATTTTTCAGAGCCCTCACCCAAGCTGATGACACAAGAGGTTAAAGGGTCTGAGGTTCTGTAATCCAGTCTGTGCGCTCATCGGGGAACACCCAGCCCCAAGTGGAAAAATGCAATTGAAGCTGTAATATTACGACAACACTTAATATTCTGTTTTCTGTCATTTCTGCCTGATTCACATTGGTGGTACAGGAATTTACAGCAAAGCAAAAGGCCCCCAGATCCACCCACTCTGTGCTGGTGTTAAGGATACACATAAATCTCCACCCATCCCTCTTCATCTGACCCTGTCATTCCATTCTCCCTCATTCACTTCACTCTATCCGTGAAATACTTCATCATACGCGTGTGAAGCAGATGTTCAAGGTTGCTGGGTGCCCAGGTTCAATGTGTTGGACATCATGAAGAGTTAATACTTATATTTCTTTATGAAGCCACATTGGCATCTTCTTTTGTGCCATATATGGAAGCTTCTCCTCTTACCGTGCTGTCCTGTGCAGGGGCCAATACTCATCAGCAATTCCTCATTATATACACTTCTTGCAAGGAGAGTAGGAACAAAAAAGGATTGAAACCAGCCAATGACACTGCTCAGAAAATACAAGGCAACCAGTGTTCTCCAGTGTCCCAGCTCAGTGTGCCATTGAGAGAGAGGTTCTTATCTATCTTTGGTTCACTGGAGTTACACACAAAGGGACAGATTGTAAAGGAATAGTCCCAGAGCTTATGTGTATACCAGGAGTTAACAGATTGGCTTTGAAATTCTAATCAATAAGACTAATTGGAAAGATGTTGACCCACTGGAATTCTGTGCAATGAATTAATGAAAGTGCCCATTGGCAGTGTACAATGTAGGACTGAAAGGGAAAGGTTTTGTCCATTGGGAGTCTTCTCAATAGGAGCAAGTAAAAGTGTGATTATTCATTGAGATTCCACACAATGCCATGGAATATAAAGGTCGTGTCCTTTGAGATATTGTTCATGGGACTCAGTGCCAATAAGAAACTGGTCTGTGTACATTTCATTCCATGAAGGTGGTTTTGATACAGATACAAGATATTTCCAATTCTTATCCTCAACTGGTGAGAGAGAATAAGGATTGTTTTTTTTCCATGGTTTATGTTTAAACATGCTCTTTCACAGAATATAACATTTTCAGTGTAATTAACTAAGTGCATATAAATGAAAACATTCCAAATACATTGGGCAAGTCTGGCAGCATCTGTGAAGACAGAAACAGAGTTAATGTTTAAGGTCTTTGACCATTCATCATCATCGAGCTGAAATGATCTTTTTTGTTATCTCCCAAGATGCTGCCAGACCTGCTGAGTATTTATTTTTAACGTTTTCTTATTTTTTATTTCAGGATTACAGCAGCCATTGTATTTCAGAAACATAGAAAATAGAAGCAGGAGTAGGCCATTCAGCCATTTGAGCCAGATCCACCATTCCGTATATTGTGAACAGCTGGGGTCCCAGCACAGAACCCCATGATACCCCACTCGTCCCTGCCTGCCACTCTGAAAAGGACCTGTTTACTCCAACTCTCTGATTCCTGTGTGCCAACCAGTTCTCTATATAAATCATGCTCTCTTATATAAATCAGATTGATTACTTTAATCTGTAAAAATCCACTGGGATTATTTATGTTGCAGAGATCCTTCAGCAAATTCCACAGTTTATCACAATCAGTGAAGCTCATGGCTGCAATCTCAATTTAGGATTGACCAGAAACGCAGTGCCATTATTATGTTACAGACCGCATTCTGTGGGACAGCTGCTTGAACACCAAGATTCCTACTGAGATATTAAACTGAGACTCTGACCACATGTACACCCTCAGCTGGGCATGGGGGAACCTATAACTCCACTAAATGTTGAGGGGCTCCTCCCTGGACTAACCTTCTTGAATTCATCCACAGGATGTAGGCATCAATGGCTGGGTTACATCGCTGCTTGAGTTCAGTTGTGGGTCACATGTAGGCAAGAATGGTGGATTTCCTCACCTTAAGGACATTAGTGAGCCAGATGGCCCTTTAAGACAATTGATAATGGTTTCAAAGTCATCAGTAGATTTTTAATTCCAGAGATCTTATTCTTTAATTGAATTCAAACTCCACCATCTGTTGTGGCAGGATTTGAACCCATTGTCCCCAGAACATTAGCTGATTTTCCCAATTAAAAGCCCACTGCTTCCCCTATAATCTTTCACTTGGTTAAAAAGGTTTTGAGCATTAAGGATACATGGAAGGAGTTGCAACAAATTATGTTCTTATGGAAGAGAATGGCATTTATATTTGAAATAAATTAATGCCTTCTTCAAATTGCATGATGGCTGTCACAGGTGTACAGTCAACACCTTTTGATCCAGTATTTACATGGCTGTTGAGTGCTGTGATGTAGTCTTGCTGGTGGAATCTTCTCCCAAGGCTGAGACTTTTGCAGTGTAATTTCAGATGGAAATTTACAACTCCGCTTATCAATCATTTTCGCCAAGGTAAAACCTCTTTTTGACAAACTTGATAACAGGACTTGAGCTCAGAATACATTTCTTGATTTTTTTAAAATCACTTCCATTTTCCTCTTGCTTTTTGGTACATGGTACCAGCCATTTTGTCATGATCATATATCTGTTTGTGACAATGTATTGTATATAAATGTGGCTACCATGTTGACTTGATTTGTTGTGGACATGTATACCTAAGTACAGTGATAAGTTTTGTTTTACAAGGAGCACAGGCAGATCATAGCAAACAAGAGCATAAAGATCATAGGGATTTTTAGACAGAGCAAGGTATACAAGGTTACAGCTGCACAGGAAATGCACAAACAATATCAATATTAGCAAGCTCAACATTATTTGAAGTTAGAGAGGTCCAGTCAGCAACTCTGTGTGTGTGTGTGTTCATGTTCAAGCTTTGTTTATGACTTTACAACAGTGGCTACACTTCCGAAAGCAATTAATTGCTTGTGAAAGACTTTGAGAGGTCCTCAGGACACAAAGGTGCTATATAAATGTCACTCTTTCAATTTTCTTTGCAACTAGAATCCACAAATATGCAACAGTCAGCAACACCCATTTGGCTCACTAATGTCCATTAGAGACAGAAATCTGCTCTCCGTACTGGATTTATTTCAGAATTCTCCATTGACACCATCTTAGCAGCTGTTTTTGAAGAAGAGGATTTGAACTTTCCTGGTGTTCCTGACATCACCCCTGAATGGCCTGGCTCTGATTTTAAAAGTTCTTCTCCTTGCCCTGCCTTTCCTCTGGATTAGCCCCATTCCCTCACTACAGGAAACTATTTTTCTCCAACTGACCTTCAATCCCTTTGAACTCCTTGAATGGTTCATGTTTAGTCCTCTATACATGAAGAAGAAGAAAATACAAATTTCCTCGATGAACCTGGCCTCATAATTTAACACTTTCAGCTGTGGAATCATTACAGCTGGATCTGGATCTACTTATGATGGTATTAGATGACATTTCACTTCCCATAACCTTCTCTTTGGTTTCCCACTTTAACCACAAAGACCCTTCACTCCCTTTTAATCTGTGTTTTGACCAAATGGTCTTATGGAGTACTATATCAAGTTCTGGTCACCCTGTTATAGGACGGATATTATGAAACTGGAGAGGCTTCAGAAAAGATTTATCAAGATGTTGCCAGGAATAGAGGATTTGGGTTATAAGGCTGGGACTTTTTTCACTGGAGCATAGGAGGTTGAGACCTTATAGAGGTTTATAAAATCATGAGGGATATAGATAAGATGAATGATAGAGGTATTTTCCCTAGGGTGGGGTATTTCAAGACTAGGGGACATGTTTTTAAGGTTAAAGGGGAAAGATTTAAAAAACAGACATGAGGAGCAACCTTTTTACACACAGTGGTTCACGTGTGGAATGAGCTGCCAGAGGAAGCAGTGGATGTGAGTACAGTTACAACATTTAAACAGACCCTTGGATAAGTCCATGAATAAGAAAGGTTTGGAGGGACATGGGCCAAGCACAGGCAGGTGGGACTGGTTCAGTTTGGGAACATGATTGGCGGGTGGACCAAAGAGTCTAATTCTGTGCTGTATGACTCTATGGATGATTTGTGATGCAGAATGGCACTAACATTACGGGTTCAATTCCCACACCGCCTGAGGTGACCATGAAGGACTCTCCTTCTCAACCTCTCCCCTCACCTGAGGACGGTGACTCTCAGGTTAAACCACCACCAGTTGTCTCTCTGAAATAGTCAGCAGTCCCATGACCCTCTGGGACTATGGTGACTCTACTTTTAACTGACTGGGGATGGATTAGCCTCCTGTTTCTTTTTAATGACTGGAGGAAGCTGTCAACAAGTTAATAATTGTTCATCACAAAAGAAAAGTGTTTGATTTTTATTTTTGTGGCAGATTGTATTGGCACACAAACCTGTTGGGTACAACAGGTGTTTTATTCCTGATGGAGCTGCTGTTGTTACTGATTTGAAATAACTTTATCTCATACTGTCGTTCCTTTTGGCCTTTTGATCGCCTTCCCTCAATCACAGACCTTCCTTTCTCTCCTCCTCCTCTTCCTCCTTTCCCTATCGATACTTGCTTCAAACCTATCACTACTCCAACTTGTCCCAGTTCCACTGAAAAAGTCACCAACCTGAGTTTTATCTTTGCTCCATGGTGGCCTGCCCTAATGCAGACCTCCAGTACTTTGTATCTAATTCAAATTCCCAGCATCTGCTGGGTTTTCATTTCCTCCTCACTTCTCGACAGCACAGAGCCATCTGCCTCTCGCGGATAATATTTCCAAGTGAATCATTAGGCAGAAAGCGGGATTTGATATTGAAATCAGGAGTTGCAGAAAATGACACAAATTGTGCAATGCAGAAACAGACTGTTTGACCCATCTGGTCAATGCTTCACACTGGCCTGCATCAAAACCCATCCACCAATCACTCAAATGCATTCTTCCTCACAGAATCATACAGCACGGAAATAGATCTTTTGCCCCAACCAGTCCATGTTGACCATAATCCCAAACTGAACTAGTCCCACCCGCCTGCTCCTGGCCCATATCCCTCCAAACCTTTCCTATTCATGAACGTTAAGTGTATTTTAAATGTTTCAACTGTGCCCACATCCACCACTTCCTCACTGAGTTCATTCCACACACAAACCATCCTCTCTGTGGCCCTTCATGTCTTTTTTGAATCTCCCTCCCTTCACCTTAAAAATATGCTCCCTAGTCATTCTAGGAAAAAGGCACCTATGATTAATCCTGCCTATACTCCTTTCTTCTACAAAGAACAAAGAAAATTTACAGCCTAGGAACAGGCCCTTCGGTCCTCCAAACCAGAGCCGATCCAAATCCACTCTCAAAACCTGTCGCCCAATTCCTAAGCATCTGTATCCCTCTGCTCCCCACCTACTCATGCATCTGTCCAGACGCATCTTAAATGAATCTACCGGGCCTGCCTCTACCATATCTGCTGGCAATGCATTCCAGGCACCCACCACCCTCTGTGTAAAGTACTTGTCGCATGTATCCCCCTTAAATTTTTCACCTCTCACCTTGAAAGCGTGACCTCTCATTATTGAATCCTTCACCCTGGGGTAAACGCTTATCTGTATCTACCCTGTCTACACTCTTCATGATTTTGTAGACCTCAATCAGGTCCCCCTCAATCTCCTTTTTTCTCATGAAAACAATCCTAACCTACTCAACCTCTCTTCATAACTGGCACCTTCCATACCAGGCAACATCCTTGTAAACCTTCTCTGCACCCTCTCCAAAGCGTCCACATCCTTTTGGTAATGTGGCGACCAGAACTTTACATGGTATTCTAAATGCAGCTGGACCAATGCCTTGTACAATTTTAATATGACTTGCCAGCTCTTACATTCAATACTCCGTCCGATGAAGGCAAGCAAACCATATGCCTTCTTGACCACTCTATCCACCTGTGCAGCAACCTTCAGGGTACAATGGACCTGAACTCCCAGATCTCTCTGCCCATCAACTTTCCCAAGGTTCTTCTGTTTACAGTATAATTCACTCGAGAATGCATCCCTAAATACATCACCTCACATTTGCCTGGATTGAACTCCATCTGCCACTTCTCCACCCAACTCTCCAGTCTACCTATTTTCCCCTGTATTCTTTGACAGTCCCCTATGCCTTCTGCTACTTTTATAAACCTCTAAGGTCAACTCTCAATCTCCATATTCCATGAAAAAAGTCCTAGCCTATCCAGCCTTTATTTATAACTCAAACCTTCCATACCTGGCAACATTGTGTTAAATCTTTACTGAACCCTCTCTGCCTTAATAATATCCCTCCTATAACTAGGCAACCAGAACTGCACACTGTATTCCAGAAGAGGTCTCACCAATGTCCTGTACAATCTCAATATGACTTCCCAAATCCTGTAATCAAAAGACTTTTCTAGTTGCCCCTTCAGTACATAGGAATCTATAATCTGAAGCAGGTGTAGGTCATTCAGCCCTTCAAGCTACACCACCATACAATGTGATCTCAATGTCATATTCCTGCTTTCTTCCCACGCATGTTAATGTCTTTAAACTTTCTTTTTTAAATGATGTATGTCTTTCTTGAATAGTTAGGTAGTTTTACTGTCCAGGTTTGAGGTTGGTGACAATGAGAGGGGGAAGATGTTGCAGGCAGTAGTGAGATCGGTGGAGCATGAGCCTTGGTGGGAGGTGGGTACAGTAGCAGAGATAGAGTGAAGGTGAAATATCAGATAGAAGATGGCGGCACTTGTCCTAGCGTAGTGGAGAAGGGCATTGACATTTTCCTGCAGCACTGGGCATTCCTCCAGACACTGAGACTGCACTGACCCAGGTGGTAATCCCAGACCAGGCTGGACAGGGTCTGGTATCTTGTCCTGCCCTAGCGAGTTTTGAGCAGATTTGTAGCTAAGGTTGAGGTTTTGGATGTAGGTTTGCTCGCTGAGCTGAAAGGTTCATTTCCAGACATTTCGTTACCTTACTAGGTAACACCTTCAGTGGACCTCATGTGAAGCAATGCTGAAAATTCCTGCTTTCTACTTATATGTTTGGGTTTCTTTGGGTTGGTGTTGTCATTTCCTGCGCTGATGTTATTTCCTTTTCTCAGGGGGTGATAGATGGGGTCTAACTCGATGTGTTTGTTGATAGAGTTCCAGTTGGAATGCCATGCTTCTAAGAATTCTCATGCAAGTCTTTGTTTGGCTTGTCCTAGGATGGATGTGTTGTCCCAGTCAAAGTGGTATCCTTCCTCATCTGTGTGTGAGGATACTTGTGAGAGAGAATCATGTCTTTTTGTGGCTAGTTGATGTTAATGTATCCTGGTGGCTAGTTTTCTGGGGTCTGAGTAGTCTGGCAGTCATTTCCGAGATGTCTTTGATGTAGGGGAGAGTGGCTAGGGTTTCTGGATGTGTTTTGTCTGCTTGTTTGGGTTTGTTGCTGAGAAATCGGCAGACTGTGTTCATTGGGTACCCATTCTTTCTGAATACTCGGTATAGGTGATTTTCCTCTGCTCTGTGTGGTTCCTCTGTGCTGCAGTGTGTTTTGGCACATTGAAATAATGTTCTGATGCAGCTTTGTTTGTTACTGCCCTGTTAATAGGAGGTGAGGTGGTTGGGTTGGGGGAGTGAGTTGTGGGTGGTAGGGTCCTTCCTGTGCACTAGCCTGTCCTGCAGGAACCTCCAAATCCCCACACACAGCATGGCGAGGATTTCACCCCCCACATCCTGTCGACTGTGTCTGGGGCAGATGACAAGGACTGTGCAGGGCAGTTTCTGACTGACGGGGCTTGTCTAAGTGCATTTTGAGCTTTTAAAGATGGCAGCAGTGCCTGGGATGCCGGTGAATTCTGGGAAATCCCAGCAGGCCCCAGTTGTTCTGGGATCAGGTGAGAGGATCACTCCAGCTGTGAGAGTAGGATATTTAGTTTGGTAAGATAGGGTAAGATCCCTCACTGAGCGCAGTGGTGAGAATCCCTTGATAAAACTGACGAACCAACAGATGCATCCTTCTGTCCCTCTCCCGACAGATGCTGTCAGACTTGCTGAGTTCCTCCAGCACTTTCTGTTTTAACTTCAGCTTTCCAGCAGCTGTAATTTTTTCATTTTATTATTGTCATGAGGTTCGTCCGTGAAGATCCACGAATAACATTTATGCTCCAGCTGTAGTTCCACATTTATTTCTGCATAGCTCTGAGAGATATATTATCCTTGGAAAGCACACAACACAGATTCAACAGAATAACGGAGTATAATATGATAAATTACAAAGACAGTTGCATTTATCAGGCTTCTGTGTTCTTCTGAATGTAGAAGATTAAGGTCTGATTCAATTAGATTAGATTAGATTACATTACAGTGTGGAAACAGGCCCTTCGGCCCAACAAGTCCACACCGACCCGCCGAAGCGAACCCACCAATACCCCTACATTTACCCCTTACCTAACACTACGGGCAAATTAAGGTCTGATTCAATTGAGTTGTTTAAGATGATTGAAGGAGCTGTTGCTGGTGATAGAGAGAAACTTTATCTTCTAGTGAAGACAGGACAGAATACAGGAGAAATCAAGGAGTGTTAATACCCTTTGATGATAAAAACTGGGTTGGATTGTGAGGATGATGCAAGGAGATTTCAAGGAAATTTAGATGATTTGAGTGAGTGGGCAAACACCTGGCAGATGCAGTACACTGTGGGTAAATATGAAGTTATCATAGAATCCCTATGGTGTGGAAGCAGGCCATTCTGCCTATTGAGTCCTTACCAACCCTCTGAACAGCATCTCACTCAGACTCAACCCATAAACCTGAATTTCCCACGGCTAACCACAAAATCCCAGGGACGCAATGGACAATTTCGCCATTGAGAGAAAGTGAGGGCTGCAGATGCTGGAGATCAGAGCTGAAAATGTGTTGCTGGAAAAGCGCAGCAGGTCAGGCAGCATCCAAGGAACAGGAGAATCGACGTTTCGGGCATAAGCCCTTCTTCAGGGCTTATGCCTGAAGAAGCATAAGCACAGTCGACAGGATTTAGGGGGTGAAATCCTCGCCGTACTGTGTGTGGGGATTTGGAGGTTCCTGCAGGACAGGCTGGTGCACAGGGTGGTTTGGAATGACAATTTAGCCATTCAAAAACCACCTAACTTGCACAGCTTTGAGAGGAAATCGGAGCACCTGGAGGAATCCGACACAGACATGGGGAGAATGTGCACACTCCACTCAGTCACCCGAGGGTGGAATCAAACCCCTGGCGCTGTGAGGCAGCGGTCCTAACCATTGAGCCATCATGCTGTCCCAGACTCAGTGTTAAAACAGAAAGGAAGAGTGTTATTTAAATGGTGATCTGTTGGGATCCCACAACAAAGGGATCTGGATGTCCTTGTGTACATTAAATCACAGTACACAAGCTGGTACCGGCAAATGGTATATTAGTCTGCATTGCAGGAGGATTTGAGTTCAGAAGCAGAATGTCTTACTGCAGTTATACCGGGTCATAGAACATAGAACATAGAACATAGAACAATACAGCACAGAACAGGCCCTTCGGCCCACGATGTTGTGCCGAACTTCTAACCTAGATTAAGTACCCATCCATGTACCTATCCAAATGCCGCTTAAAGGTCGCCAATGATTCCGACTCTACCACTCCCACGGGCAGCGCATTCCATGCCCCCACCACTCTCTGGGTAAAGAACCCACCCCTGACATCTCCCCTATACCTTCCACCCTTCACCTTAAATTTATGTCCCCTTGTAACACTCTGTTGTACCCGGGGAAAAAGTCTCTGACTGTCTACTCTATCTATTCCCCTGATCATCTTATAAACCTCTATCAAGTCACCCCTCATCCCTCGCCGTTCCAACGAGAAAAGGCCGAGAACTCTCAACCTATCCTCGTACGACTTCCACGCCATTCCAGGCAACATCCTGGTAAATCTTCTCTGCACCCTCTCCAAAGCTTCCACATCCTTC
>NC_057729.1:57808251-57819963 GCF_004010195.1 Chiloscyllium plagiosum | reverse complement strand
GAACATAGAACATAGGAGAATACAGCGCAGTACAGGCCCTTTGGCCCTCGATGTTGTGCCGATCCAAGCCCACCTAACCTACACTAGCCCACTATCTTCCATATGCCTATCCAATGCCCGCTTAAATGCCATAATGAGGGAGAGTCCACCACTGCTACTGGCAGGGCATTCCATGAACTCACGACTCGCTGAGTAAAGAACCTACCCCTAACATCTGTCCTATACCTACCCCCCCTTAATTTAAAGCTATGCCCCCTTGTAATAGCTGACTGCATACGTGGAAAAAGATTCTCACTGTCGACCCTATCTAAACCCCTAATCATCTTGTACACCTCTATCAAGTCACCCCTAAACCTTCTTTTCTCCAATGAAAACAACCCCAAAGACTATACCTGGGGTATTGCAAGTAGTTTTGATCACCCTATCTCAGGAAGGATTTACTCACCACAGAGTGACTGCAGTGGAGGTTCACTTGGCTGATACTAGGAATGGCAAGACTGTCCCGTGAGGAGAGTTTACAACAACTGAGCCTGTATTCACCTGAGTTTAGAGGAATGACTTGGTTGAAAGGTGTAAAATTCTAACAGGTCTAGACAGACCAGATGCAGGCAGGATGTTTCTCTGGTTGGGAAGTCTAGGACTGGGGACACAGTCTCAGGATACAGGACAGACCATTTCGGACTGAGATGAGGAAAGATTTCTTCACTCAAAGGCAGTGAATCTGTAGAAATCTCTCACACAGGAGACTGCGGACACCAAATCATTGAATATCATCAAGAAAGAGTCAGATCTTTTTGTTAAGTTTTAAAAGAATCAAGGGGTTTGGAGAGAAAGCAGGAATATGGCATTGAGATAGAGGTTCAGCCATGATCACTCTGAGTGACAGATCAGGCTTGATGGGCAGAATAGCCTACTCCTGCTTCTAGTTTCTATATTTCTATCTCAGTGTCTCATAAACACAATGAGAGATGGATTTTATGTTGCAAGTTATCTCGATATACAGGTAAATTAAAATTCATTAATATAGATCTTTTTCAGCAGATTCTGCCTGTCCTTAATGGGCCATGGCTTAGACAACAGCAACACACACACATATCGCATTCTGTAAAGGTACAGAAACCTGACACTGCATCAGACAAAACTTGACACTGAGTGACATACGTAGATATTACAACAGGAGTCCAAAAAGTATGGACAGAAAAGGTTTGTTTTAAACAGCATCTTACAAAATTAGAAAGAAAGAGACGTTTCGGGAGAATTTCAGAGCTTAGAGTTCAGAAATCTGTAAGCACGGCCTGCTCTGAATGGCAGGTTTTGGATCAGGGTCATGAGACCTGGATTAAGTCCTGGTTCCTGTCAATGAATGGACTAATGTGTTTACAGCAGCTGCCGTTCAGATCTGTATGGTCGCACAAGGCAAGTGCCAAGAACTTGGTGATTTAACCGTGCCCCAAGGTCAAACCTGGGAAAAGCAGTACACGATTGTGTCTCATTTTTACAATGCTTCTCATTAAAATATACAAACAGTCCAATCATGCAGGATGTAACCATCCCTTGAAAGGTATTCATTTGAATCCTGTTTTACACACACAGTCAGAGTTGAAAAATCTATTGTTTCACAGACACACCAGAATTGTTCTGGAGGTGCCTGCAACAGGGACCATGATTTGGGGACACAATGATTGAGTGACTGACTGACAGACAGACAGGAGAAATCAGCTCGGGGTTATTGGGAGAACTGAATTGATTCACACAGCAGGCACCAAGGAGAACGGAGTACTGGACGTAAAGCTTGTTCTGACAGGCAGCTTGTAAGAAAAGCACTTCAGACATAATCCAAAGGTAAGGTCACAACGGGAGCAGAGACTACAAGACAAATGCTAATTCGGGGGCAAGCTCATTGACAGAGAAACTGCATCTAGGGAATATAAATGCATTTGCTAAAAAGACCAAACAGGTTGAGGGCTCCTTTCTCCAGAAAAGCAGTGGCTATGAGGTAGCCTGACAGAGTCTTTCGGATTGTATGGAATTGTATTAACTTAAAAATCCGAAGGCCTTAAACAGGAGATAGTCATGAATAAATCCAGAAAGGAATTCAGGAGAGATTTCTTTACCTAATGACTGAAGAGTTCTACCGGAATACTGTGGAGCTAACAGGAATAAATTATGGAGCCAGGTTGTACAGTCCATATCGTGTGTGTATAGTAGATGAAGGAGTGAGGTGTGTGTTGTGCTGACTGAATTATTTAATTATCTCAAACAAAATTTATTTTCTCTGGTACAAGAGTTAACAAAATGCAGCAGAAATTTATCATCAGAGCCAAATCATTCATGGGTGACTTTAGAAAGGACCTCTGAACCGTAGTAATAGAGTAGGAAGTCTAATAAAATAAGACTAATAATGGATGTAGGCTTGCTCGCTGAGCTAAGTGAGCAAACCTACATCCAGAACCTCAACCTGAGTTACAAATCTTTCAAAACTCGCTAAGACTAATAATTCTAGTCTAACGTGTTAATTGTAAGTTTAAGAGACCAGCCAAGCAATTTTCTTATCACATGGGATTGCATGAGAATGGAAACACCCCTTTGTAGCAGAACCGACTTTATATTGGAAGGGTCCTCAAATGAAGCTTTGTGAGTAGAACTTAGGAATATTAAGGGGACAGCTACTTTGCTGGAAGTGTATTATAGCCCCCCAAAGACTCATCAGGAAATAGAGGGGCAAATATGTAGTCTGTCACGTGGGGGAGTCCTAGATGCTGCCCATGTCCTAGATGACGATGGGTACAGGAAGTGTTCCCAGCTGTAGAAGCTGGAGATCCAGATCTCGGAGCATGAGCAGTGGTTGGAGATGCTGCAGCACATCAGCGAGGCTGGGAGTTACCTGGATAACATGGTTGGAGAGGTGGTCACATCACAGCTCAACAGACCAGAAGAAAGAAGGGAATGTGTACCACCAAACAGTCCAAAAGGAATAGGCAGATAGTGCAGGAGTCACTTGGGGGTCCCACTCAAAACTGGTATTCCATTTTGGAAGCTGATAAGGGTGGACTCTGTGGAGTGCAGATAGAGGCAAAGCTTCTAGCACCACAGGTGGTGTGACTGTGGGGCTGCAGGGTGGGGTGGGTGCTGAAGGTGAGGAAGAAGAGACAAAGAGCAGTAATACGGCAATTGTTAATCCAGGGAGAAAACAGACATTTCCGCAGCTGAAGACGTGACTCGAGGATGTTGTGTTGCCCTCCCTGATGCCAAGATCAGGGATGTCACTGAACAGCTACAGGGCATCCTGAAAAGGGGAAGGTGATAAGTTAGAGGTCATGGTACATAGTGGTACCAATGGTATGGGCAAAGTGAGGAATGAGGTTTTTCATCAAGAATGGAGAGAGCTAGGCAGTCGGTTAAAAAGCAGGACCTGAATTGACTACTCCCAGTGCCACATGCTTGCAAGTTTAGAAACAGCAAAATAGTGTGTGGTTCTAGAGTCGGTGCAAGAGGGAGGGTTTTAGATTCCTGGATCACTGGGACCATTTTTGACGAAAGTGGGATATGTACACATGGGACTGTCTACACCCGGATCACTGGGACCAACGTCCTTGCAGGTAGGTTTACTAGTGCTGTTGGGAGGAGTTTAAACTAGTCTGGCAGGGGGAGGGGACACAGAATATCAATTAAACAGAGTCACATCTTGTTACGGGGCGAAATTGAGGACTCCAAATGCTGGAGATCAGAATCAAGATTAGAGTGGTGCTGGAAAAGCACAGCAGGTCAGGCAGCATCCGAGGAGCAGGAAAATTGACTTTTTGGGCAAAAGCACTTCATCAGGAATGAAGCGGGGAGCCTCCAGGGTGGAGAGATAAATAGGAGGGGAGTGGAGCTGAGGAGAAGAAAGCTAAGAGAGCAATAGGTGGATGGAGGTGGAGATGAAGGTGATAGGTCAGAGAGGAGGATGGAGCAGATATGATTGACAGGAGGGACAGGTCATGAGGATGGTGCTACCTAATTTTGACTCACATCATGATACAGCAAACAATGCAAGTCACAGTGAGTTCAGCTGTGTTGAGTGTCAAGAGAGTGAGGCAAGGCTGGATGGTTGTTAGTTTAAGGCTGGGAATGTAATAGGTAAGACTGAGTTATTGGTGTGAATTGGCGCATGGGACTATGATTTGTTGCCAGCATAGAAACATAATTGAGGGAAGGACTGGACAGGCAACTCATCATTCCAAGCTGTCGAATCTTTGGGCGAGATAAAGGAGGGTGTAAAAAGGGTGGTGGTGTAGCGCTTCTCCAGCAACACATTTTTCAGCTCTGATCTCCAGCATCTGCAGCTCTCACTTTCTCCTATTAATTAAGAAGTCAATTACTGCAATAAGGAGAGATTATACTGGTCATTCTGCTATAATGCGTGTTGCGTTAATGCAAATTCACTATAACATGATTGACAAATTGGGAACACTGCTTTTAAAATGTGAACATTTAAAGCGTGGGTTGGTTATAATGCGATTCTTGCCTCATTAGTTTAAATGGCGTTGCTATTATGCGATTTTCTTATCACACAGGATTGCATGAGAATGGAAACACCCCTTTATAGCAGAACCAACTTAATATTGGAAGGGTCCTCAAATTAAGGGGACAGCTACTTTGCTGGGAGTATATTATAGACCCCCCCCCACCCCCGACCCCTCCCGAAAGACTCGGCAGGAAATAGAGGAGCAATTGACAGAGGTGTGTAAGAGTAATAATCAGGTTATTTTACCAGGGGACTTCAATTTCCCAACATAAATTGGGATAGTCTTAGTGTGAAGAGCGGCCGGATTTCTTGAAATGTATCCAGGGAATTTTTTGTATCAATATATAAAAGGCCCAACAAGAGACAGTGCAGCGCTGGGCCTAGTTCTGGAGAAAAGTGGGATACATGTTCGATGCGGCATTGGGGGAATATTTTAGCAATAGTGACCACAACACAGTACAGTTCAAATTTGTTCTGGACAAGGAAAAAAGGATGGCCGACAAAAGACGCCCTTGGATTGGGGGAAGGCAGTTTTTATTAAAATAAAGCAGGATCTGGACATAGCAGACTGGGAACTGCTCCTTGTGGGTAAGTCCACAGTGGAGCAATGGGGGCATTCAAAAAGGAGATGGGGAGAGTACAGCCCCAACATGTACCCTTTAGAGGGAGATCATGATGCATGATGATATTTCAAGTATTTTGTAAAGGTTGTAAGTTTTCCTGCCTCCACTGCCAGCCCAGCCAGTGCATTCCAGATTCCCACCAGCTGCTGAGTTAAGAAGGTATATGGGACATTTACTTTCATCAGTCATGGCATAGAGTGTAAGAGCAAGGAGCAATATTGGAGTTGTACAGAGCATTGATTAGTCCATAGCTGGCGTAATGCATGCATCTCACTACTGGAAGGATGTGATAGCACTAGAGAGGATACAGAGGTGGTTCACCAGGATATTGCCTGGGTTGGAGTAATTGAGTTATAGGAAAGACTAGACAGGCTTGGATTGCCTTCTTTAGAGAAGAGAAGACTGAGAGGATACATGATTGAGCTGTATCTGGTTATAAGGGGAATGATCAGGATGAATAGAGGGCAGCTGTTCCTCTTGGTTGAGGGGTCAATCTCAACAGGGCATAGTTTTAGGGTTAGGGGCAGGAGATTCAGGGGGGGATTTGGGAAAAAACATTTTGACTCAGCAGCTGGTGGGAATCCGGAATGCACTGGCTGGGCAGGTAGTGGAAGTAGGAAAACTTACAACCTTTACAAAATATTTGAAATACCATCATGTTGAAGGATATGGGACAAGTGCAGGAAATTGGGATTAGTGGTGGTTATGCTAGTACAGACTTGATAGGCCAAAGGGCCTATTCTATGTTGTATAAATCTGTGATTCTACTGGACACATAGGACCTTGGAAATCAATCTATTGACCAAAACACAGGGAACAACTAGAGATTTCAAAACAGAGAGACACAATTTTGTTAGATCAGGGTAATGAAGGCTATGGAACTGAGTTGATTAAATGCAGTAAAGATAATGATCAGCTGTGATCTCATGTTGAAACAGGCTCAATGCCCTAAATGGTCTTGGTCAGTCCCCATCAGACACACATGATTTTAGTGTTCCTCCATTTTGAATCTTTCTTTATTCCACTGTGAATTTCTTTAAAAACCAAGGTTCGTGGAAGGGATTGCTGTACTTTTTCAAATCAAGTAATTGGCTTGTATTTTAAACATAATTTAGGCTGTGCTTTGTTCAAGCAGTGAGGGAGGTTTAGTTGCTGATATACTAGAACCAGGGGGAATGGGCAAAGTGAGATTGGCCCGACAACTGGTTGATTGGTCTGTGCAGTGATGTCCAATTGTCAAAGACCAAGTCTTTCTGCCTGCCAACAGCGGTACGATTAGCTCCCAGGTAGCTGAAGAGCTTGCGGGTGTGAATGATATAGCCAGAAGCCTTCTCCTTCAAAGGGAGGAACTGTTCTTCTCCATCTACAATAAGATATATGGAAAGCCAATTTACTTTCCCTCAGCAGTTGCTGTAAGCTGTGGCCTTTAACTAAGAAGTCAGACTTTATCAGTATGAACCAGTCGCTCTGTGCCTAATCCAAGCCGGTGAAAACACTTCAAGAAGAAAGAAACTAATGAACAGCAAGTTCCGACAAGCCGAATAGATTATTTTAGCGAAACCTGAAGACAGGAGCCATTGAACTGCCTTTCCAGTCTTTCCCTCCACCCAGAACACTTCTCTCGGAGTATGAAACACAACAATGTGGCATTCCCTGAAAACAAAAAAAAAATGCTGGAAATCACAATGGGTCAGAGTTCAGGACAAATCCCAGCATCTGCAGTAATTTGCTTCTAAAATGTGGTGCTCTCTCAGCGCTGACCCTCTGACTTTGTGGGACTCCTCAGTGCTGATCGTCACCAGTGCATCACTCCCTCAACGCTGACCCTCTGACTTTGTGGGACTCCTCAGTGCTGATCGTCACCAGTGCATCACTCCCTCAGTGGTGACCCACTGATTCTACAGCACTCCATCTTTATGGACCCTCTGACAGTGTGGCACTCCCCAGTCCTGACCTTCTGACAGTTCAGCACTCCCTCAATTTGGCTATCCTTCAGTACTGACTCTCCAATGGCACGACGCTCCCTCATACTTTGGAACAAGGTGAGTAAAACATTATCCAGGAGTAGGTCTCACTAGAGAAAGGAGATATCATGGACCTATAACTGCCAATTCCTCTGCATTCGGTCAATGAACCAATTGTGTCTGGTATCGTTCCTGTCTGTGGGGATTACTGAACAGCTTTCTCTGTATAAATCAGTCCAAGCTGGGTCAGATGCAGGGATGGAGTGAACCAATAATAACTTGAGTTAGTTATGTTGTATCTTAATTCAGCCTTTAATATTTGCTCCAGTTTGCAGACTAATATCCCTTGTGTGCAATTTGAAACCAATCTCCGACTGGAGTGAGCCAAGTCACACCGTCAATAAGCCCCAGACACACGTTATACTTGTTCACTGCTGATCACATGATTGTCATAAATTATCAGGGGTGAAATCAGCCTTACAAGGCAGCATGAGACAGTGAGAACACATTAACATATTGTACACTGTGCATGTCAGTATTTTATTGGCATCAATGGACTATGGGAGCATAGGAGCAGGAGGCCATTAAGCCCCTCAAACCTTATCCATCCTAATAGATTACAGCTAATCATCTACCCCTATGCTATTTTCCTACACTATTCCCTTCCCCTTTGGCATCATTAGTGTCTAGAGACCTTTTAATCTCTGAAATATATTTCTCAATGACTGAGTTTCTACAGATATCCAAGCTCAAAGATTCACTGTCTTCAAGAGGGTTTGAGTGAAGGACCAAGGAAGTCATACTGCACACCACAAAGGGGCAGACATCAGCCATTCAGCCCATCAACGTTGCTACCAATCAATGAAATCATGATCAATCTCATTGTCTTCAACTCCATTTCATTCCTCTCCTCATAATCCTTGATCTCCGTACTGATTAAAAATCAAACTCAGCTTTGAATATTCTGAATGAATCAGCCTCAAAAGCCCTCTGTGACAAAGAATTCCACAGATTTGCACCTCGCTCTGCATCTCTGTTTTAAATGGACACCCTTCACTCTGAAATTTTACCCTCTGCTCATAGACTCTCCCACAAGGGGAAACCACCTCCCTGTGTCTATCCTGTCAAGTCACCTAAGAATTTTTTATATTTCAGTAAGGTTACCTCTCATTCTTCTCAACTCCAACGAGTATAAGACCAACCAAATTGACCTCAAGAGAAAATATCTCCAAATCCAGAAACCTCTCTGGACTGCCTCCAATGTCAGCATGTCCTTCCTTAAATAAGTGTTGTGGGGGGAAGCAAAACTGTTCACAGTATTGCAGTGTGGCCTGTGAGTGTCTTGTTTGGTTTTAGCAAAACCTCCTTACATTTAAATTTCATTCTCTTTGAAGTGAAAGCCGTCACTATTACCCGTGGAACTTAGATGCTAGGTTTTTTTTTGCTTCATGAACAAGCTCCACCAAATCCCTCTAGCCCAAAGCATTCTGCAGTCTTACTCCATTTAAATAATATTCAACTCCTTTATTCTTTTTGTCAAAGTGCATAACCTTACATTTGACCATATTGTATTCCATAAGACCAGAAGATCATTACACATAGGAGCAGAATTAAGCCATTGAGCCCATCAAATCTGTCCTGCCATTTGATCATGGCTGATAATTTTCTCAATCCCGTTGTCCTACCTTCTCCCTAATGCTGTGCCTTCAGGTCCCTGTCTCTCCTACTAATGGAAACATCTTCTCCATGTCCAATCTACCCTGGCCTCTCAGTATTCTGTAAGTTTCAATCAGATCCCTCTCATCCTTCTAAATTCTATCAAGTACAGACCCAGAGTCCTCAACTGCTCCTCATATAATGAACTCTTCATCCCCAGGATCATTCTTGTAAACATCCTCTTGACCTCCTCCAACGTCAGCACATCCATCCTTGGATACAGGACCCTAAACTGCTCACAATATTCTAAACACTATCTGAACATAGCTTTCTATAGCCTCAGCAGAACATCTCTGCTCTTATATTCTAGCCCTCTTGAAGTGAATGTTAACATTGCATTTACCTTCCTAACTGCCAACTGAACTTGAATATTAACCTTAAGAGAATCCTGAGCTAGGATTCCCAAGTCCCTTTGTGTTCCAGAAGCCTTCCCCAATTGGAAAATACTATACACCTCTATTCTTCCTACCAAAGTGCATAACCTCACAATTTCTTATATTGTATTCCATCTGCCACTTCTTTGTCCACTCTCCCAGCCTGTCCAAGTCCTTCTGCAGCCTCCCTGCTTCCTCAACACTACATATCCCTCCACCTATCTTTGTGTCAGCTACAAGCTTAGCGTTCAATGCCTTCAGTTCCTTCATCTAGATCATTAATGTATAATGTATATAATGAACAGTTGTGATCCCAACATGGACCCCTGTGGAACTCCACTAGTTACTGGCTGCCACTCTAAAAAAGACCCTATTATCCCCAGTCACTGCTTTCGAACAGTCAGCCAATCTCCTATCCATGCCTATATCTTGCCCCTAACATCATGGGCTCTTACCTTATTTAGCAGCTTCCAGTACATCACCTTGTCAAGGGCCTTCTGGAAATCCAAATAGATCGTGTCCACTGACTGTCCTTTGTCTAACTTGCTTGTTACCTCCTCAAAGAATTCTAACAGATTTGTCAAGCATGACCTCCCCTTGACAATGCTGTGTTATTTTACAAATACTCCACAATGTCATCATAATAATGGGTCTCTAAAATCTTCCCAATGACTGAGGTCAAGCTAACTGACCTATAGTTTCCTGTCTTTAGCCTCCCTCCCTTTTTAAACAGTGGTGACATTAGCCATTTTCCAGTCCTCTGGGACCCTCCTTGACTCTAGTGATTCCTGACAGATCACCACCAGTGCCTCTACAACCCCTCAGCTATCTCCTTCAGAACTCCAGGGTATGGTCCATCCAGTCTGGGTGATTTATCCACCTTCAGACCTTTCAGCTTCCTCAGCACCTTCTCCTCAGTGATGGCCACCACTACACTAACCCCTGCGCCCTGACTGTCTCTTATTTCCAGATTTTATCTTTTCAAACTGAATCCCCCACAGTGGCAGTCGAACCCAAGTCCCCAGAATATTACCTGAGTCTCTGGATTAACAGTCCAGCGATAATACCAGTAGGCCATTACCTTCCCTTAGTATCTCCAGCAGAGATTTTCATTGTGAATGGTATACACTGCCATTACTGCGATTCAGTGGTGGAGTGAGTGTATATTTGTGGATGTGGTTCAAATAAAGTGGGCTGCATTATCTGAGATGGTGTCAAGCTTCTTGAGTGTTGGAACTGCACCGATCCAGAGAAATGGGGAGTATTCCATCAAACTCCTGACTTGTGCCTTGTAGGTGGCAGAGAGGCTTTGGGGAGTCAGGAAGTGAGTTACTTGCTGTGGGGTTCTTAAATCCTGACCTACTTTTGTCATTGTTAGCAATCACTTACTGTTCAGATTGTCACTCACTGTTGAGAATGTCAATCTAGAAAATTCTGTGTCACTAGTCCTGGGTTCTGTGGGGCCTTGTGTAGCCGATGAGCCTGATCCTAGAGCCCCATTTCCTATCCACACATTGGGCAGGTGCATCCGGGATGTGGGATTGGTCCTTGGCCTCAAGATCATTGTCATTCCTACCTCCAGATGCTTTTCTATACTTCCTCTCGATCGTGACTCCTCCCAAAGAATTGGATGCCTCCATACAGGAATTTCATCAAAGTCAGTTCCTCCTGAATGAGGGTCTCCCACGCATTGACATCTATGTTGCATTTCGTGAGAGAAATCTTCAGGGAATCTTTGAATTTCCTTTGTCCACCCCCCATTTGAGTACCTTCCTTGAGCTGGGTGCCTAAGGATGAGAGTCTTCGATGACTATGACACCCATACTGATACCAAGATCCTTGTGTATAAGGCAGTCAGCGTTCCGACTCTTTGATATGGCTCCGAAACGGGAACTATGTACAGACACCACCTCAAGACTCTTGAGAAGAACTTGCAACTTTGTTTGGGAATGATTTTCCACATCAGCTGGGAGGACAGGTTTTCAAAGTTTGTGAGAAGATTTGTAGCTCAGGGGCTCGTTGTTGTGGTTCTGTTCGCTGAGCTGGGAATTTGTGTTGTCCCCTGTCTAGGTGACATCCTCAGTGCTTGGGAGCCTCCTGTGAAGTGCTTCTGTGATGTTTCCTTCAGCATTTATAGTGGTTTGTCTCTGCCGCTTCCGGTTGTCAGTTCTAGCTGTCCGCTGCAGTGGTCGGTATATTGGGTCCAGGTCGATGTGCTTATTGATTGAATCTGAACCTGTGGATGAATGCCATGCCTCTAGGAATTCCCTGGCTGTTCTCTGTTTGGCTTTTCCTATAATAGTAGTGTTATCCCAGTCAAACTCATGTTGCTTGTCACCTGAGTGTGTGGCTACTAAGGATAGCTGGTCGTGTCGTTCCGTGGCTAGTTGGTGTTCATGGATGCAGATCGTTAGCTGTCTTCCTGTTTGTCCTATGTAGTGTTTTGTGCAGTCCTTGCATGGGATTTTGTACACTACATTGGTTTTGCTCATGCTGGGTATCGGGTCCTTCGTTCTGGTGAGTTGTTG
>NC_057729.1:57792730-57807688 GCF_004010195.1 Chiloscyllium plagiosum | reverse complement strand
CAGTGCCGTTACATCGAATGAGACCATAGTTTCTTCCTTGTCTATATGTATATTTCTGATGATGTCCAAGAATTCCTGTGTTGACTGTATAGAGTGTCTGGATCCACTGATCAGGTGTTTCAGTTTCTGTTGTAGTTCTTTAGCCAGTTTGTGTGGTGGTGTCCCTGGTAGTGATACTATGGGTCTGAGTGGGATGTCTGGTTTGTGCACTTTAGGTAGTCCATAGAATCTGGGGGTGGTCTTGCTTTCAGGTTTCATTCTCTGTAGGTCAAACCTGGTTATCTGTCCGTTTTTTTGCAGGTTTCTCAGTTGTTGTTTATCCTATTGGTGAACTGTGGGGTGGGGTCAAACTCTCTCTTTTGGTAGGTGTTGGTAACTGCAAGTAGTTGTTGCACTTTCTCGATGTCCTCTGCTTTGTCCAGGATGACCGTCATTCTGCCTTTGTCTGCTGGTAGTATGATTATGTTCTTATCGTTTCTTAGTGATTTTAGTGCTTCCCTCTCCTTGGTGTTGAGGTTATGTCTTTTCCTTGTTATCAGAGGTACAATACTTTGTCTCACTGTTTGTTGCGTCTCTTCTGTCAGTCCATTGTTCCTGAGTGTACTTTCTAGTGCTGCTAGGAAGTCTGCTGTCTTGGTGTCCCTGTGATTATAGTTGAATCCCTTGGCCAGTATTGTTCCTTCCATGTCTGTGAGCTGTCTGTGGGAGAGATTTCTAACCCAGGAGTGTGTTGTGGTGTCCTCTCTGTTGTGTGTTAGTTTGGCCATTTTTTCTTTTAGTGCCATTTTTTTGTGGTGTGTGGTCCTGTTCTGTCCTATGGTGACGGCCTGTTTTATGGTCAGGGTCCATTCCCGATTGGTGCTTTTTGAAATTAACGATTTTTGGCGTGCAATTTCTTGTCTGCATTCATGCAGGAACCGGAGTTGTTCGTATGTGGCGCTTAGGCGGTTGGCACAGAATTCCCATTTCCTGGCTTGTCTTAGTGTCTCTCGCCCGTAGGTCTTCAAAGTTTGTGAGAAGATTTGTAGCTTGGGTGCTCGTTGTTGTGGTTTAGTTCGCTGAGCTGGGAATTTGTGTTGCAGACCTTTCGTCCCCTGTCTAGGTGACATCCTCAGTGCTTGGGAGCCTCCTGTGAAGCGCTTCTGTGATCTTTCCTCCAGCATTTATAGTGGTTTGTCTCTGCCGCTTCCGGAAGACAGCTAACGATCCGTATCCATGAACACCAACTAGCCATGAAACAACACAACCGGCTATCCTTAGTAGCCACACACGCGGATGACAAGCAACATGAGTTCGATTGGGACAACACTACTATTATAGGTCAAGCCAAACAGAGAACAGCCAGGGAATTCCAAGAGGCATGGCACTCATCCACAGATTCTATCAACAAACACATCGACCTGGACCCAATATACCAGCCACTGCAGCGGACAGCTGGAACTGACAACCAGAAACGGCAGGGACAGGCCACTATAAATGCCGGAGGAAAGATCACAGAAGCGCTTCACAGGAAGCTCCCAAGCACTGAGGATGTCACCTGGACAGGGGACGAAACGTCTGCAACACCAATTCCCAGCTCGGCGAACAGAACCACAACCACAGGACAGGTTTTGATTAGATTCCCTACAGTATGGAAACAGACTGTTCTACCCAACAAGTTCACACCGACCAAAGAGTACCCACGCAGACCCATTCCCCTACCCTACATTTACCCTTGACTAACGCACCTTACACTATCGGCAATTTAACTTGGCGAATTCACCTGGCCAGCATATCTTTTGGATTGTGGGAGGAAACTTGCGCACCTAGAGGGAACCCACACAGACACGGGGAAAATGTGCAAACTCCACACAGAGTGTCATCCAATGCAGGAATTGAACCTGGGTCCCTGGTGCTGTGAGGCAGCAGTGCTAACCACTGAACCACCGTGCCACTCATAAAGGTGTCCTAACATCAACAACATTGAAGCAGCCAATAGCACCAGCATCAATAGCACCTTGCAGAGGCAGCTATGTCCTGCAGATGCCTGAGTTCTGACCAGCTGTAGTATTTATGTGGCAGCAGTATTTACGTGGCTAGTCCAATTCAGTTTCTAATCAATGGTAACCTCCAGGATGTTGATATTGAGGATTCAGTGATGGTGATCCATTAAACATGAAGGGGAGGTAAATAAATTCTTTCATGTTGGAAATGGTCATTGCCTGGCACTTGTGTGGTGTGAATGTTACCTGCCAGTTTTCTGCCCTAGCCTTGATATTGTCCTTGCCTTGCAGTATTTGGACATGGACAGCTTCAGTACATGAGGATTGCTAAACACTGTACATTCATTGGGAACAGCTGACTTCAGCATGGAGGGAAGGTCACTGATTGTGAAGCTGAATACTAATGAAAGGCTTACACCTGAAACATGCTCCTCGGATGCTGCCTGATCTGCTGTGCTTTTCCAGCACCACACTCTCGGCTTAGGCCCCTTGAAGCCATAGTCAGCCAAATGCAGCCTTGATGTCAAGGGCAACAACTCCATTTCACCTCTGGAATTCAGATCTTTTAACAATATTTGGACCAAGAGCTGGTGCAGGGATTTGACTCCGGAACCATGAGTCACTGTCTCACAATCTCCAGGAGGCCATTCCAGACTGAGATGAGGAAACACTACTTCACTCAGTGGCTGCGGAATGGATGGCTGTGGAGATTGGTCTTTTTTAGAAACGTTTAATGGCATCAAGGGGTGTGGAGAGAAAGCAGGAATATGATGCTGATCTAGAGGATTAGCCATGATCATATTGAATGTTAGAGTAGGGTTAAAGGGCTGAATGGCCTCTTCTGACTCCTAGTTTCTGCGTTTTCTAGATACAAGGGGTCATCCATGAATGGAACATACACAGCTATATGATTTTAAAGGAATCAAAGATTAAACTAATAATGGTGAGATGGAGAGGGGCACTAAGAGATTTGTGTACCGCATAAAGATAACTCAAATATATAGCTGTTTCTTTGGGAACTTGTGGCTAGGTCTACATTAGGAAGACTAGCCTTTATCTAACAGTGATGCTGGTTGAACTCTGGTAAGTTTCTGCACATCTCTTTTATTTACATTCTAACACATTTATACAGCTGGTTAATGCAAAGGTTCTGAAGGGGTTAATGTTCATGTTACTGTAACTCCATTCAGTCTGCTGATGTCCCATCAGTGTGTGGGTGACTACAAGGACTTGTCCTTTAACTTTCAGAGAGAGCAGCTCTTTAATGTCTGAGCCAGCATCCTAACTAAATGGGGTTGGACTTATTGTCATCACGCAATAAACCTTCTTGTTATCTAAGAACTTGTTATCTCGTCTGTTGATACTAGACATTGTATGTTCTTTTTCTTCTAATTGGATAGTTTCCTCATGTCCCTGGTTAACCATGGTTGGTTTATTCCCTTCCTAAAATCTTTCTTCCTCAGTGGGACAATTTGTTGTGAGCCATGAAGTATTTTCTTGAAAGTCTGAGTTGTTCCTCAACCATCTTTTCTGCTAAACTCCTTTTCCAGTTCACTCCATCCAACTTATCCTTCATCCTTATGGAATTAGGAGAAAGTGAGGACTGCAGATGCTGGAGATCAGAGCTTAAAATGTGTTGCTGGAAAAGCGCAGCAGGTCAGGCAGCATCAAATGAGAAGGAGAATCGATGTTTCGGGCATAAGCCCTTCTTCAGGAAACCTGAAGAAGGGCTAATGCCCAAAACATCGATCATCTTTTCTGCTAAACTCCTTTTCCAGTTCACTCCATCCAACTTATCCTTCATCCTTATGGAATTAGGAGAAAGTGAGGACTGCAGATGCTGGAGAACCTGAAGAAGGGCTAATGCCCAAAACATCGATTCTCCTTCTCCTTTGATGCTGCCTGACCTGCTGCGCTTTTCCAGCAACACATTTTTAATCCCTAGGAATTACCCTTATTTATATTTAGCACAGCCTTTTCGAATCAGGTTTCTCACACTCAAACTGAATGTTCAGTTCTGCACAATATGGTGACTGCTCCTGGGGGAAATCCCTCAGTCTGAGATCATTGGCTAGACTTGCATTATACAGAGATCCAAGGTAGTCCAATCCTGATTAGATCAATGCAGCACAATGCTTTGGTGAGGTCACACATGGAGTACTGAGTCCCTTAGAAAAGACAGACTTGCCATAGAGAGTGTGCAACAAGGTTGCTTGGATGGCAGATCTGTCATATAAGGAGAGATTAGATAGACTGAGCCTGATTATTAGAAGATTGAGAAGGGATGGGATATATTCTGCATTCAGCTCTGGTGTCAATACTAAGGGAAGCCAGGCAAAGGAAAGACATTACCTGAGCTTCCATCTCCTCTCTGTTCGCCAATGACCCTTTCAGTGAAATACAGGCAACCAGGCAAGTAACAGAGGGCGAGGCTAGGAAGGAGATGGTACTGGAGTCCAGATAGAGCAATTACCTACAACATCAGTAATAGCCTGAAGACAAACAGTGACCAGAAACGTAGCCAAAGTTCAGAGGAATCCTGCTAGGAACAGGCTAGTAACTCACTGCCTGACTTCCCAAAGTCTGTGCACCATTGACAAAGGAACAAGTCAGGAGTGTGTTGGAATATTCCCCACTTGCCTGGATGGGTGCAGCTCCAACAACACCCAAGAAGCTTGACACTATCCAAGACAAAGCAGCATATTTAGCACCATATCCACAAAATTTCAACTTTCACTCATTTCCCACCGATTCTCAGCAGCACCAGTGCATACATTTACCAGATGCACTGCAGAAATTCACCCAGAGCATGGGCAGGATTCGGAATGCACTGCCTCGGAGGACAGTTGAGGCGGGAAGCCTTCACAACCTTTATCAGAACATCCCAGGCTGTAGACTGCAAAGTGGGACTGCTGTTGGTAACAGCATACTTTTGGTAGTACAGATTCAATGGGTATAGGGCCTCCTCTGCACTGTATGACTCTACGAATCATCAAAGCTCCTTAGACAGTATGTTCCAAACCCATGACCACTTCCATCTAGAACAACAAGGGCAGCAGATGCACAGGAACTCCAACCCCTGCAAGATCCCCTCCAAGCCACTCACCATGCTTTTGTGGAAATGTATCACTGTTCCTTTAATGTCACTGGCTCCAAATCTTGGAACACCCTTTGGGTGGATGTACCTATGTTCCGAAAACAGTGCTTCAAGAAGGCAACTCAGTGCTACCTTCTCTAGGGCAACTAGGGATGGGCAATAAATCTTGACCTTGTTGAAATGGCCATTTCCCAAAACAAATTTTTAAAAAGTCGCTAGTTTGGATGATCCCTCGCTAATTGTGGGGAAAGTTTGCTGGAGCAGCAAATCGCCTGGCCATTAACTTATGATTTTTGTGGGAAGCTGAAGTTTGTCAACTGATAAACAGTGAAAAACTAAAGCAAGGACAAAGTGAAACATAATTACTACACAAGATTTTATATTGGAGATTTAGGAAATGGGCCTATCAATTAGACTAAGAGACTCCCTTTAGATCTGGTCTGTACATTCTGTTCCAGAAATACATTGAGAAAGAGGAGTTTGCAAATATTGAGCTGACTGGGAATGAAATGAGTTCCAGGAACACGGGAATCTCCTGCTTGATTTACACTTCATCCAATTCTCTTCTGCAATAATCTCTGTTTCAATCTCCAACCCTCCCACTTTCTTAGGAATGAGAATGCAACACAAAATGCCTCATTTGTTAATTCTTCACATTCCCCACTCCTGCCACATCAGAGCCCTTCGACCCAAGCTGGGTACACCCAGTCCTGTCATCACTTACTTCCCTTCAGAGCCATAGCTATTCATGCTTTCTTCAATGGACTCATGGCTGGCTTGACGTACAGTCCTGCTCGGCATCTCCACCGCAAGTCCTGTCTCTGTGCTGCGTTGGATTGCACCTCGTAGTTTACGGCCATCTCCATCTATAAGATACAGTAAGATCCATGTCAGTTAAAGACAATGTACCTGACCACATGATTCTAACATCAGTGAGTGAGATGACCTCAGTTTAGAATGACCTTGCAAAGATAAAGGTCTTTGACACCAAACTAGAGAGATGGGTATCCTAGCGACTACATACAGATATAAATAAAGGAGCTTAAAGATGAAGGACTCCAAGAGATGGGTGAGATATTAAATGAATATTTTGCATCAGTTTTTACTATGGAGAATGAAATGGAGTCTAGAGAATGCAGAGAAATAAACTTTGAAGTTTTAAAAACAGTTCACATTATAGAACGAGGAGGTTCAGGACATCTTAGAGAGTATAAAATCTCTGGGACCTGATCTTTTGTATGTTCTCAACCAGGCCAGACCTCCTCAAAACAATTCAAGAAAATAGCCCAGACCCTAAGCCGGTTCGGGTGTTTTAAGTAGGTGGAACGTGGATATTCCAGGAGGGATGCAGCTCGCCCAATCACTTGGTTTTAAACAAAGCAGAATTTATTTACAAGATTGAAACACACAAGAGAACAGAATACTGAATAACTTAACCTATTCAAAAACCCAACAGATTTAATGATGCTGTTCCAAATACTTGCAACAATCCGATAAACACTCCTTGGCACAAAAGGTAAAATCAAACCCAGGGTCTGACAGGAGAGAAGTCAGAGACAGGGAGGGTCAGCATGGTCCTGCTTCTTTCGGGTCCAGCAGCTTCACAACTGACTTCCTGCTTTCAGTGAACAGCCAGACCAAACTAAACCAGAGAAAAGTTGAGCTGGGAGAACTGGCCACTCCCCTTTCATTGTGCAAGTGTTTCTTTTTTGAAACTTAAAAGCCTTTTGCCTGAGGCAGTACCTGTTAGCCATAATCAAATTGGTCTTAAAACCCTTCAAATGTAGACTTTTTCAGAATTGCTGCTTTTATGACACCTCTGGGAAACAAACCAAAGACAACATAACTTTACTAAAGGAGCAGCTTCGTCAGAGGTACCCCAGAACATGAGGGAAGTAAGGGAGGAAATTATGAGACCTCTTACAGAAATATCTGCATCATCTATAACTAGGGGTGAGGTGCCTGATGACTGGAAGGTGGCTAATGTTGTACGTTTGTTTAAGAAAAGGTGTAAGGAGAAAGCGGGGAACTTTGGTTGTGGCTAAATTATTTGAGGTGATTATAAAAGATGGGTTTTATGGACATTGAGAAGCAAAAATTGATGAAGGATAGTCAGCATGGTTTTGTGCAAGGAAATTCATGTCTCACAAACTTGATTGAGTTTCTTTGAGGAAGTTACCAAAAAGGTTGACGATAGCAGAGCAGTAGATGTTGTTTATTTGGATTTTAGTAAAGGCTTTGACAACGATCCACATGGTAGACTAATTAATCAAGTTAGACCACGTGGGATTCAGGGGGAGCTTGCCAATTGGATACATAATTGGCTTCACAGCAGGAGACAGACAGTGGTGGTAGAAGGTTGCTTTTCAGACTACAGAACTGTCACCAATGGTGTTCCACAGGGATCAGTTCTAATCTGCTTTTGTTAGTAATTTATATAAATGATTTGGATGAGAATATAGAAGGCATGGTTAGTAAGTTTGTGGACGACACCAAAATTGGTGACATTGTAGACAGTGCAGAAGATTCTCTAAGATTACAAAGGCGTCCTGATCAAATGAGTCAATGGATTGAAAAATGGCAGATGGAGTTCAATCCAGATAAATGCAAGATATTGCATTTTGGTAAAATAAACAAGGGTAGGGCTTATACAATTAATGGTAGGGTCTTGGATAGTGTTGTAGAACAGAGGGACTGAGGGGTGCAAGTACATAATTCTTTAAAGTTAGCTTCACATACAGACAAGGTGGTTAAAAGGGCATTTAGCACATTTGCCTTCATTGCTCAGTCCTTTGAGTATTGGGAAGTCATGTTGAGATTGTACAGGACATCGGTGAAGCCTCTTCTGGAACACTGTGTCCAGTTCTGGTTGTCCTGTTGTAGGAAGGATATGATCGAGCTGGAGATTTACCAGGACGTTGCCAGGTTTGGAAGACTTGAGCTATAAAGAAAAGCTGGGACAAACTGGAGCAAAGGAGGTTGAGAGGTGGCCTGATCCAAGTTTATAAAATAATGAGAGTTATAGATAGCGTTAATGGGTTGTTGTGTTTTCCCTCAGATGGGAGATTTCTAAACTAGGGGGCACATTTTTTAAGGTGAGAGGAGAGAGATTTTAAAAAGACATGAGGTAATTTATTTTCACACAGGGTGGTTCACATGTGAAATGAACTTCCTGAGGAAGTGGTGGATGTGGGTATAATTACAACATTTAAAAGACATTTGGATAGATACTTGGATAAGAAAGGTTTGGAGGAATATGGGCCAGGAGCAGGCAGGTGGAACTAGTTTAGTTTGGGGTTATGTTCAGCATAGACTGATTAGACCGAAGGGTCTGTTTCCATGCTCTATGACTCAATGATCCTATGAGCGTTACAGTACATTAGGAGTTGATGAACTTTACTTTACTAAGGAGCCAACAGCCTTATGTGCAGAGTCTCACAGCCCAGAGATAACTCAGTCTTGTTTCTTAATGTGCAGGCAGCTTTACTGGCTTAAAGCACAAAAATAAAGCAACTAATTGGTCACATTGTGCCAGAGTCCTTTTTCCGCAGGATTATGTGCTTCACATCCTGCTTCCCAAGCTGACCTTCCCAGAATGAATCCTGAGGTGGAAATCGCAAACGGAATGGAAAATGCCCTGGTCAGGAATTTCCCACAAGAAATGATTCAATCAGTGGGAATGCAGAGACCACTCAGTTCCCAGTCCACTGACGGGCTAGCAGTTCTGGAGCGTCAAGCATCTCACCCTCATTGAAAGATAATGGGCTTATCCCTGCTCAGCCAAATAATGAAACTGGGCTCTCACAAACAGTTACACCCACCCTCCTGTCGCCAGCCTTTGGGCCCATGAACAAGGCCTCTGCCATCCTGACAAAGTGCTGTCATATCTGCTATGACACCTTGAATGTATCTCAAAGCACTAGTGTGTGAATGGAAATTTTAAATTCCGAATGTAACTGATTCAATACTATTTCCAGCATTACCCTAGGGTTCTTGGTATAAGGAGAATAATAAGGAAAATCCATTCTCATTCCTAGTCTGACTACTAGAGGTTATGAGGAGCTCCAGGATTTAGCTCCAGTCACACTGAAGGAACAGCCACATATTAGCAGAGGGTGAGCTCAGTGGTGATTAGTTTGAATCCTCCCAATGATCCCATGTACCTGTTGTTTGCAGGTGCTCTGTACAGTCACATGTCCCTGATTTGAATTCAGGCAAACAATGTGAGCTAAGGTGAGGTAACAAACGAAAGAACTGCAGATGCTGGAAATCTGAAACACTAACTAAGTACTGGAGAAACTCAGCAAGTCTGGTAGCATCTGAAGAGATGGAAACACAGTTAACCCTTTGTCAGAAC
The DNA here is from genome assembly GCF_004010195.1 of Chiloscyllium plagiosum. Lineage (NCBI taxonomy): Eukaryota > Metazoa > Chordata > Chondrichthyes > Orectolobiformes > Hemiscylliidae > Chiloscyllium > Chiloscyllium plagiosum. Next base: position 57,798,252 of record NC_057729.1, on the reverse strand, counting down.
TGAAAGCAGTTGGGAAATTATGGTATTTATGTTGATGATGGAGGATGGTGTTGGGGAAAGAGTGAATAGAGAACATGGAGACGTGACCCAGAAAGACAGTGAAGAACAGGGCATGATAGGCTGCGAGGGAGGTAAATGCTGAATGGGTGCAAATGAGAATTGTGAATAGTCAAAAATGGGTTGACACCAACTCAGAACAGGACCCAGAGGTGTAGGGGGAAGGTGACAAGTGTGTTCATGTTCTGAAATTGTTCAAATCATTGTTGATGGCTGAAGGCTGCAAGGTACCAAGTTGAAAGATGAGGTTTTGTTCTTCCAGCTTGTGCTGAGCTTCACTGGAGCACTGCAGCAAGCCTGAGACAGAGATATTGGCCAGGGAACAGGGTGGGCTTTTAAAGTGGCAGGCAACTGGAAGCTCAGGGTCATTTTTGCAGGCAGAACGTTAGAGTTCTGCAAAGCGGTCACCCAGTCTGCACTTCATTTCCTCAGTGTAGAGGAGACCACATTGGAAGCAGCGAATGCAGTGACTAGATTGTGGGGAGTGCAGGTAAAGTGCTGCTTCACCTGGAAGGTGTGTTTGGGCCCTTGGATACTGAGCAGGGATATAGGCAGGTGTTACACCTTCGGTGGTTGCAGGGGAAGGTACTGTGGAGCTGTGGTGAGGTATTGGGAGTGAAGAAGGAGTGGACCAGGGCATCCTGTAGGGAATGGTCACTGTAGGCTATGTCATATTCCCCTCACCTTCCTTGTCAGTTTATTATGGAATCATTGATAGAGATTAGTTGCTCTCATCCACCCACAGACCCAATATCACTGGTTCCTAGGATGGCAAAAAGTAAATTGAATGAATGATACTCTTTAAGAAATATCAAAAATGGGGACAGGAGGAGGCCATCCAGCCCTTCAAGCCTGCTCCACAATTCAATATGATCATGGCTGATTATCCAACTCAGTCCCCTGTTCCTGCTTATACCTCATATCCTGTGAATCATTTAGCCCTAAAACCTATATCTGACTCCTTCTTGAAAATATTCAATGTTTCGGCCTCAACTACTTTCTGTGGCAGAGAATTCCACAGGCTCCCCCAGTCTCTGCGTGAAAACATTCCTCCTCATCTCAGTCCTAAGTGGCCTACCCTGTATCCTTATCCTGTGACCCCCACCCCATCACCGGTTCTGGACTCTCTGATCACCAGAACATTATTTTATTTCAGTTTTTATGTATCTGAGGCACTATACTGTTGGTTTGAAACAAAACGCACACACTGCAAAGAGTCATATAATTGTAATATGTGGCAACTTTCCTTGACTCAGAGCTGTTGGATTCCAAAATATTTATCAACATTCATTTACATTCCACTTACTATATAAAAATTCCCAATAATAAAAATGGCTCATGAAATGTCAGTCATTATTGTTCAGCATTTTCTGTTTCCAAGTGACTCACAGTAATTATGCCAATTCGTTTATGAAAAATAAATTCTAATAGCTGGATACGGCATTAAAGACAGAGCCAAGGGAACACAAGGATCCACATTTTAATGATTTGAATTGATCAGGTCTTGTCACACAGAGGAAATGATAGTCAGTGAAGAGAGAAGTAGTACTGGATTTTAGGATAAAAAGATCAAAAGACGTAAAAGCAGAATTAGGCTAATTGGTCCATTGAGTCTGCTTCACCTTTTGATCATGGCTGATATGTTTCTCAACCCCATTCTCCTGCCTGCTCCCTGATCCTCTTACCAGTCAAGAACCTATCTCTGTCTTAAATACAGTCAATAATCTGGCCTCCACAGTCCTCTCCAGCAGATTCACCAACCTCCGACTAAATAATTCTTGCTCATCTCAGTTCAAAGGACATCCTCTCCTTCGGATCCTAGTCTCTCCTACCACTGGAAACATCTCCTCCATGTCCACTCTATCCAGGCCTCTCAGTATTCTAAGTTTCAATCAGATCTCCCCGCAACCTTCTAAACTCCATCAAGTCCACACCCAGAGTCCTTAACCATTCCTCATATGAAATGATCCCCGGGGTCACTCTTCTGAATCTCCTCTGGATCTTCTGCGACACCAGCACATCCTTCCTTAGATACGGGGCCCAAAACTGCTCACAATATTCCAAGTACAGCTTGACCAGAACCGTACACAGCCTCAGCAGTACATCTTTGCTCTTGTATTCTGGCCTCCTTGAAATTAATGCTAATATTGCATTTGTCGTCCTAACTGCCAACTGAACCTGCATGTTAACTTTAAAAGACTCCTGAACTCAGATTCCCAAGTCCTTTTTGAGCTTCAGATTTCCCGGGCCTTTCCCCATTTGGAATGTAGTGTGTGCCTCTATTCTTCCGACACTCTCGCACGTTGTATGCCATCTGCGACTTCTTTGCCCACTCTCCCAGCCTGTCCAAGTCCTCTGCAGCCTCCCTGCTTCCTCAGCACTACCTGCCTTCCACCTATCTTTGTGTCAACTGCAAACATAGCAACAACGCTCTCAGTTTCTTCATCCAGATTGTTAATGTATAGCACAAAGACTTGCAGTCTCAACATGAACCCCTGAAGAACACCACAAGTCACCAGCTGCCATCCTGAAAATGACCCTTTTATCCCAACTCTCTGTCTTCTATCAGCCACTCCCCATATTCATGCCAGCACCTTGCCCTTGCTCTTATCTTATTGTTCTAGAATCTCACCAGCCCAATTGAAATCTCCAGCTATGACATCTTTCTCCTCTGTGAATCCATGAGAAGCATTCATTTACGACCTCACTCATTCCACTGGTACCATGCACAGGTTGCCCCTTTGCTCTCTAACAGTTCTCACCCTTTCCCTGGCAATCCTCTTACTCCTAACATACATATAGAAAGCCTTGGGTTTTGCTTAATCCCTCTATACCTCCTGCTCCTTACTTTAAAATTGCTCCCGCTGTAACTGACCCCTCTACTAAGGGGAAAATGTTATCCTTATCTACTCTATGTCCCTTGTAACTTTATAGATTTTAATCAGCTCCCCGCTCAGCTTTCTCGAAGGAAAGCAGCCACAGTCTATCTAGTGTCTCTTCATCACTGAATCACTCCCGCCCAGGCAACACTCTGGTGCACCCCCTCCAGCGCAATCACGTATTTCTGACAGTACTCCAGCTGTAGCCTAAGTAAAGTCCTGTACAACTCCATCACAACCTCCACCTCTTGCATTCTACACCACAACTGACAAAGATAAGTATGTTGTATGCCTTGAAAACTCAGCGGTCTGGTTACATCTACAGAGAGAAGCTCTGAAGAAGGGTCACCGGCCTTTAAATATTAGCTTTGTTTTTCTCTCTCCACAGATGCTGCCAGACCTGTTGAGTTTCTCTGGAATTTCAGTTCTTGTTTGATTCAGATCTCCAGCATCTGCAGTTCTTTGTTTTATTAATCCATATACCTTCTTAACCACTTTATAGTTATAGTCATACAGCATGGAAATAGATGCTTCAGTCCAAGCCGAACATAATCCTAAACTAAATTAGTCCCACTTGCCTGCTTCTGTCCCATATCTCTCCAAACCTTTCCTAAATGTTGTAATACTACATGGATCCACCACTTGCTCGGGAAGTTCATTTCACACGTGAACCACACTCTGTGTAAAAGATTTCCCTCAAAACTATTTAAAATCTCTCTCCTCTCATCCTGTAGCATTAAAGATTATGCACATGCACAGCAAGATCCCAATTGTACCCAGCACGAATAATGTGTAAAACATTTCCAAATCATGCAGCAATTGATATCGGTGAATTGTTCATTTGAAAATAATTTTAGTTGTCAGACAGAAAAGTGAAGTTGATAGCCTGAAGGCTCTTTGTGCAGAGATTGGACTCTGATATAATTTTATTGACAAGCCTAGCAAGGCTTTGCATTGAACAGCTCAGTGTAATTATGCTGATTACAGGCTAAAACGTCCTGATTACAATAGGACCTAAATGTCACTTGAGATGATACAGAGAAATCAGGACCATGGATAGCACAGTAATTCACATCTTTAGCCAGATAGAGCACAAAAGACCCAGAACAACAAGGAGAACAGAAAGGAAAGCAAGAGTCTGTTAACCAAAGGACGAAAGAGCAGAGGAAGAAGTAAGAAAAACTGTGAAAAAGAGAGCTAAAGAAAGCGAGGGAGAGAAAGAAAGAAATGGTGAATATTATAGTGCAAGCAACAGAGGGAGTAGAAATAAATTGATTATTTCAGTTCATCTCTCTTCTTTTGTAAGAAGAGTTTGTAATAAGAACAATCAACTGGCAAAAAGAGAACTTCCTTACTCTGTCAAAATAATTTCAAGCGATCTTTCATAACCATCTGACAGGACAGCTCGATACCTAAGAAGCCTCAGTGCATTACTGCAGTGTATTTGTATTCAGCACTCTGTTGTCTGAGGTAAGACTCCTACCCACTGAGTCACAGATGACACTATTAGAATGTAGTCAATTCATTCCAATCCAGGCCATGAACACCATGCTGGAAATCTGATGTTGAGGGTTAAAGCCCATTGCACATGCAATGGAGCAACGTTCCTCTGCGTGATCCAAGTGCTTGCAGTTTCGAGTTAATGGGTGGGAGTGGGCACTCTCTCTGGTGTGAGTAGAGGAATGAGCCATTCTCACCCACGACATGAGACATGGAAAAACCATCAATGCCAACTCAGTGGTTACCTGCTCCGTAGCATAAGAACATGGATATGTGACCTTCCATAATACTCTCAATATGTACTGAAAATCCATGACATGTGCAATACATGGTGTAGAATACACTGCCTGGAAATGTGGTGGAGGCAGATTCACTTGAGACATTCCAGTGGGGATTGCTGTTTATGGGGTAGGAGCAGGAGACTGACACTAGGGATTGATGCTTGTTAGAAGACCCAGTGCAGGTGCAATGCACCACATTGTCTCCTTCTGCACCATAATATTTCTGTGACACAGAGAGATGTGCCAGCTACACTGCCCAATCAGTCCCTCAATATTCCACACAGTTTTATGTATGTCCTGGCACTGTATACAGTATATTCCTTCCATCATCACCTAAAATGTAAAGCCTCCAATTTTATTGTCCCATCCTAGTACTTGCTCACACTCAGTGTGAATTGTAAAAGAAAGTGAGAGTGCTTCAGTTTGTTCCTCCAGTCATGAAATGTGTGTGGAAAACAGGTGTTGGGGAGGGGAGCTGGGTGTGGGGGAGAAGGGTGCTGGGCGGGGTGGTTGGGGAGGGAAAGGGAGTCATAGAAATGTACAGCATGGAAACAGACTGTTCAGTCCAACCCATCCATGCCGACCAGATATCTCATCCCAATCTAGTCCCACCTGCCAGCACCCGGCCCATATCCCTCCAAATCCTTCCTATTCATATACCTGTCCAAATGCCTTTTAAATGTTGCAATTGTACCAGCCTCCTCCACTTCCTCTGGCAGCTCATTCCATACACATACCACCCTCTGCATGAATAAGTTGCCCCTTAGATCTCTTTTATATCTTTCCCCTCTCACCCTAAACTTAT
>NC_057729.1:57776885-57792050 GCF_004010195.1 Chiloscyllium plagiosum | reverse complement strand
ACTAGTTGAGAGGATGTGGGTGTGAGTTGGGTGAGGATTGAGGATGAGGGCATGAGGAGTGAGGGAGTAAGTTAGGTGAAGAGTTGAGGGCAAGAATTAGATGAGGAAGGAATTGGGTAAGAAATGAGGTGAGTTGGGTATGAGATAAATGGAGAGAACTAATTAGGCAGGAATAAGGGGTATGGGTATGAGGGGTAATTTCAACGATGGATTGATGTGGTAAACAAGAGAAGATGGAGGGTTTTAAGTGGGTGAGTTGGATGCGGAGGTAAAAGGAGAGGAGATGGAGGTCTACGAGGGGGTGAATTGAATGAAAAAGAGGAGGTAAAGGGAAAGGACATAGAAGGTTGTGAAGGGGTGAGTTAGATGAGAGGATAAAGTTAAGGAGATGGAGATCTGAGAGGGGTGACCTGGATAAGGGTAAAGAGGTAGCAGATGAGTGGGTTTGAGAGGGTGAGTTAGGTGCCCAGAATGCCCCAGTGTGGTCCCGAGATGTTTGGGATCGGTATCTCTCAGAACATTGTCCAAATTCTGTGGGTCACCTTAGAAATAGCAATACCTTTTGAGCTGAGATTGACCACAATGAATGGGCAATAGGAGTCAGGCACATTGGGCTGGGCTGGCCTGGCTTGATTGCCTGCAGTCAAACAGCATTCTACTGCTCACTGGCTCAGCTCACACAGAAAGAAAGCACACTTTAACAGAAGACCCAGATTACTGAACCAGTCAGTAGCAAGATTAGCAGACTTTTGAAGGAGCAAAGATCATTGAGCTAAATTGCTGAAATTCTATGTTATTCTATGTTATCAGTCAGAATCATTCACTGATACGTTTCCAGTTAAGAAGAGGCAAAGGAAGGTGTAACATTATTTTTGACAAAAAGGAATTGAAGAGCTAAACTCGTAGCTTTCAAATCTTCGATACAAATTCAGCTGCTTTTAAACTATGGATCATTGCTGTCAGATTAAAATTGGTTAGTAAGAACACAAAATCATGTGAGTACAAGGATCATAGCTGAGCAAATAAACAGTCAATGCTGCAATGATGGGTCACAGTGTTGAACAAATATGTTTACAGTAAATAAATAAATGACAGAACATTAAAGGTATTGATTAAACAGTGCCATTTGAAAAACATAATTCATTTTGAAGTGAAAATTTGAGAGGGTTTAAATCATCCTGTTGAAGAAAAGCAAGGAAGTTGTCCTAATTTCCAACACCAGTAAAATTGATTCTTTCTGGAATCTTCTGGAATTATGTGTGTTCAAGTTTGTGTTTCCATGACCTCAGAGGTTCTGCTTCCTGATGTATTGATTAGCTCCATAAAACCCTGATTTTGCGGAAAGTGCAATGGCAATGCCAGTTTTTCCTTTCTTTAAAAAGAAATCAAAGCAGTCAGCAGGTCAAACTGCATGCACTCCTGCCATCTGCAGTTCTATTAATAAGAAGACTTGAATAGCAGGATCACTGTCCAGGTGCTGCTGAGTCCAAACACCTAATCTGCAAATGTCTCTCAAAACCGAGACTTGTTCAGGCACCTGCAATACACATTGCTCACTAATGACAGTACAAGAACAGGCCATTCTGGCCAGCCCAGTGTCTATGTATCGATATCCCCCAAAATGGAAAAGGATATTAATAATGAGCTACAGAAACATGAATAAGACATGATTTGGAGAAGCCGGTGTTGGACTGGGATTGTAAAAAGTTAAAAATCACGCAACACCAGGTTATAGTCCAACAGGTTTAATTGGAACCACACTAGTTTTCGGAGTGCTGCTCCTTCGTCAGGTGGTTAATGAAGGAGCGTCGCTCCAAAAGCTAGTGTGCTTCCAATTAAACCTGTTGGACTATAACCTGGTGTTGTGTGATTTTTAACTATGAATAAGACAATCTCTCTTTCAGGCTCAGATGGTTGGAGATCCAAACCTGCCTCTAAGCACAAAATCTAACCAGACACTTCACTCTGGTCCTGGGGGAGTTCACTGTCAAAGGTTGTGTCTTTCAGATGAAATTCTAAACCAAGGCATTGTCTGGCCTCTCAGCAACCCTGCTGCATTGCTTCAAACTCTCTGCAGTTTCATGGACAGTTGGAAGGTGTCATCAACAGTGCTATCAAGCAGCACCTGCTCAGCAATAACCTCCTCAGTGATGCCCAGTTTGGGTTCTGCCAGGGCCAATCAGCTCCTGACCTCATTACAGCCTCAGTTCAAACTTGGTCAAACAAACTGAATTCCAGAGGGGAAGTGAGAGCGACAGCCCTTGACATTGAGGCTGCATTCAACTGAGTGTGGCATCAAGGAGCCTGAGCAAAACTGGAATCAATGGATATCGGGGGCAAACTCTCCACTGGTCAGTCATACCTGGTACATAAGCTAATGGTTGTGGTTGGAGGTCAGTCATCTCAGCTCCAGGACATAGCTAAAGGAGTTCCTCAGAGGAGTGACCTAGGCCCAACCATCTTCAGCTGCTTTATCAACCTTCCCTCCATCCTAAGGTTGCAAGTGGAGCTGTTTGCTGAAGATTGCACATGATTCAGCTCCATTCATGACTAAGATACTGATGCAATCAGTGTTCAAATGCAACAAAATGTGGACAATATCCTGGCTTGTGCTTACCAGTGGCAAATAACATTTACATCACACAAATGCCAGGCAATGACCATCTCCAATAAGAGACAATCTAACCACTGCCCATGACATCCAATGGTGTTACTGTCTCTCATTCCCCTAGTATCAACATCCCTTTGGAGGCAAACTAGGGGTGGACAATGAATGCTAGCCCAGTCAGTGACACCAACATCAATGAGTAATTTTTTTTTTAAAAATCCTTCTGTCAACAGATTATCTGTTCACTTTAGCAGATATTTGCAGAATCTAACTATTTACAAATTGCCTGCTACTTTTCCAATATTTCAAGAAGGAAGTTGATCTACTTTTGGGAATAGGGATAGCGTGGGAGAGTGGAATGAAGACAGCATATCAGATCCTAGTGAACAGAGATAAGGAGGACCTTCTTCATCGAGAGGGTGGTGAATCTGTAGAATTCACTGTCACAGAGGTTTGTGGAGGTCAGGTCACTGAGTACTTTTAAAATAGGGATAGATACGTTCTTGATTGTCAAGGGGTTCAACTGTTACAGGGAAAAGGCAGGAGAATGGGGTTGAAAAACCTATCAGCCATGATTGGAGTCTTGATGGGCCAAAGAGTTTAATTTCTGCTTCTGTGCTTTATGAATAGTGGACTGATTCAAATGCCTGAATGTTCTCTTTCTGCTCGCTTCTATAAAGGAACAATTTCTTTTAGCCATTCAGGGATGTGGGCATCAATGGCTTGACCGCTATCGATCGCACATCCCTATTGTCCTTTTCGATGTCTCTTCTTGACCCTCTGCAGATACAGTACCTCCATGTCTAAAACACCTCATTGGCTGACAAAGTAGTCAGAATGTCGTGAGAAAAGAAAACTGATTGGCATTCTTAAACTTCAAGACCACCTGACACCCCAAAGTGTTCTACAGTGCATGAAATACCTTCCTAAATATAGCCACGAGAAAGGCAGCAGCCAGACTGTACACTGCAAGACCCCACAAAGAGCCATGCGGGAATGACTGGATCTTCTCTTAGGATCTTCTCTTACAGGGATTCCGATAGAGGGATAAATATCGGTCAGGACAAATCAAGGAAAGCTCTCCTTCTCTTCGAGAGAGTGCCATAGGATACCAGTGGGAAACTAAATTAAATCAACAATATTTGCAAATGAATGAGCTGGAGCTCCATTTTAAAGTACACAAGATTAGTCAAGTGTCAATTATACGTACTACTGACTTCTTTCTGAGATCCTACATGTCAGCAGTGGTTCCCAAACATTTCAGTAACACGGCACACTTCAATGGGACAAACAATTCCATAGCACAGTCATCTGACTGAGCTGAAATGATTGCTCAAAAACATCACATTTATTTACATTGACTGCAGTTACAGTCTTACTAGAGAGGTTTGCAACATAGTGCTTACAACAAGCTAAAGACGGATGAAATTCGAGAATGTTTCAAACCCAGTGGAAAAGACTGACCAACTTCAAATCCAAACATAGTCATATTTTCAAAATCTGCTCAACTCAACTAGTTGTAACTATTAAAACAGAAATTACTGATACAACTCAGCAAAACTGGCAGCATCTGTGGGGAAAAAGTAGAGACAACATTTCGGGTCCAGTGACACATCATCAGAAGAGGTTCTTCAGAGGCTCTGAAGAAGGGTCAAAATACTAAAAAAAAACAGAAGAACTGCAGATGCTGTAATTCGGGAACAAAATCAGAGATTGCAGAAAAAGCTCAGCAGGTCTGGCATCATCTGTGGAGAGAAATCAGAGTGAGAGTTAATGTTTCAGGTCTGTTCACCGGACCTGAAACGTTAACTCTGATTTCTCCTCACAGATGCTGCATGACCTGCTGAGCTTTTCCAGCAACCTCTGATTTTGTTTCTGAACAAAGGTCACTGGACTCAAAGTTAACTCTGCTTTCTCTCTACGGATGCCACCAGAGCTACTGAGTTTCTCTAGCAAATTATGTTTTTAGCTGTTTCAGATCGCCGGCATCTGCAATTCTTTGTTTTATTTTAGTTTTGACTGTTCATCGTCCTAAGTCTGTTCCACGCACTGCACTCAGTTTAGCAGTCTGATGACATTTCATATTTGTAGCAATATTCTTTAAAGTACATTTTTATTAACTAATTGAACCAAACCATAATTGAAATTCAATCAATCAAAGCAAAATGCAATGTAAAATAAATTGCCATTTACTGGGTTAGCAGGAAGCTTATGTCTGCCAGTAAAAACCATTGCATCATCTCAATTTTATCCTGTGGTCCCCTACGTCCAGAATGTTCACATTTCAAATCGAGAGACTGATACTCCATAGAGTCATAGAATCAAACAGCACGGAAACAGACCTCTTGGTCCAATCAGTCAATATTGACCATAATCCCAGACTAAACTAGTCCCACTTGCCTGCACTTGGCCCATATCCTTCTAAGCATTACTTACTCACGTACGTATCTAAATGTCTTTTAAACATTGTAACTGTGCCCACATCCACCACTTCCTCTGAAAGTTCATTCCACACACCAAACACTCTCCATTGCAAAAAAATTGCCCCTATGTCTTTTTAAAATCTTTCTCCTCTCACCTTAAAAATATGCCCCTTGATTTGAAATCAGCCACCCTAAGAGAAAGACACCTGCCATTTATCTTATCTTTACCTAGGAGGTAGTGAGGAACTGCAGATGCTGGAGAAAGTTAAAAATAACACAACACCAGGTTATAGTCCAACAGGTTTATTTGGAAGCACTAGCTTTCGAAGCGCTGCTCATTCATCAGTTGATTGTGGAGAATAAGATTGTAAAACACAGAATTTACTGTACAACACTGGCGTCTCCAAATCATGATGCTGGAGATGTCAGAGTCGATAAAGTGTGATGCTGAAAATCTCACAGCAGGTCAGGCAACTTCTGAAGAGCACAAGAGTTGACATTTCGGGCTTAACCCTTCATCAGGACTGAAGGGTTAAACCTGAAACATCGATTCTCCTGCTCCTCAGATGCTGCCTGACCTGCTGTGCTTTTTCCAGCAACACACTTTATCGATCTTACCCGTATCCCTGTGATTGTATAAACCTCTATAAGGTCACCCCTCAATCTCCCACACTCCTGTGAAGAATGTTTTTATTTTGAATTGTTGATTAATTTTCACAAATTTATGGAGATGTAATTTTGGTTGTACAAAATACCATCTATGACAACATAATGTTAGTTTTATACTGATTTCCATCGAGTTTGTGCAATATTTCACAGCACACTTGTACAGTTCTCACAGACAGTGTACCATAGCACATCATAGAGATGTACAGCACAGAAACAGACCCTTTGGTCCAACTCATCCATGCCAACCAGATATCCTAATCTAATCTAGTCCCACTTGCCAGCACTTGGCCCATGTCCCACTAAACCCTACCCATTCATATACCCATCCAGATGCCTTTTAAATGTTGCAATTGTACCAGCCTCCACTACTTCCTCTGGCAGCTCACGTACCACCCTCTGCATGAAAAAGTTGCCCCTTTTATGTCTTTTCCCTCTCGCCTTAAACCTATGCCCTCTAGTTCTGGACTCCCCCCACCCCAGGGAAAAGACCTTGTCTATTTACCCTATCCATGCCCCTCATGATTTTATAAATCTCTATAATGTCATCCCTCAGTCTCCGATGCTCCAGGGAAAACAGCCCCAGCCTATTCAGCCTCTCCCTATAGCTCAAATCCTCCAACCCAGGCAACATCCTTGTAAATCTTTTCTGAATCCTTTCAGGTTTCACAACATCCTTCCGATAGGAAGGAGACCAGAATTGTATGCAATATTCCAACAGTGGCCTAACCAATGCTCTGTACAGCCAACACCCAATTCCGATATTAATACTCTGACCACATCAGTTTTAAAACACTTGCTTACGTTAAATGTAAGCCTTTCTCTTTTAGTTCATTCAGGCAGAAAAACAAGGGATTAATACTGGGGTTTTGCCTCTCTGAACTGGAAGAGAATACATTTTGAAAAGTGCAGCCTGCAATCTCAGCCTTGATGGCTGCAGGGGCTCTCAATGGAAAATAATGGACACACTCAGAGTGATCTTCCCAAGGTTTGTGGAATCCAATATCCACAATCCCTTGACTTTGCTCAGATATGATGTGGAAGTGCCAGTGTTAGACTGGGGTGGACAAAGTTAAAAATCATATGACACCAGATTATACTCCAACAGGTTTATTTGGAAGCCCTACCTTTCGGAACACTGCTCCTTCATCAGGTAGCAAGTGGAGAGAGATCATAGGACACAGAATTTATAACGAAAGATCATATTGTCATACACTGATGCCACATATTGAACAAACCTAGATTGTTGTTAACATTCTGGACGAGGAGATGGATACTGTTGAATTATGAGGTCCATGACCTGTGGGGAGAACACTCTTCCTCTCAAGTTACTCTGATCACTGATGACACTTTTCAAGGTCAAAACCATTGTCAAATGAACTGGAGGGGAAGGGATTTTTGTCTCCCCACTCAGAGTTGTCAGAAACGAGGATGCACCACTGTTGGAAGTTACGCTGATAAATCTAAACAGGGACTTGGATGTGTATTTGAGGATGAGTAACTTATCTAATACTTTGCAAACATTTAGCCACTGTCACCCCATTTTAAAGCTTGAAAATGTTTGCGATTCCTCATTGAGACCTGTGAAGGTGGGGGATGGAGGTGTCTGTGCTTGAGGCAGAGAGGCCATTCAGCCCTTCAAGCCTGCTCCTCTATTCAACATGATCATGGCTGATCATTCAAATCAGTATCTTCTTCCCACTTTCTCCCCAGTATACTCTTTGATCCCTTTAGCCCTAAGAACTATATCTATCTCCTTCTTGAAGCCATTCAATGTTTTGGCCTCAACCACTTTCTGTGGCAGAGAATTCCACAGGCTCCCCACTCCCTGAGTGCAGCCATTTCTCCTTCTCCCTTCTCTGCCACAGTTTTCAATAAAAAGCAGCAATATCTGGACAATCACCTTCCTTGCAAGCTGCAATCTTTAACATCCGCCACCTTAGCTGAACCATCAGGAGTTTCAATCCTCCAGCTGATTCTTTTCCTTTATTCTTTCACAGGATGTTTGGGGTGTAATCCTCCAGAACTGGCCTGGAGTTTACAAGAATGATCGATGCCCAGGACATTGTGTAAAACCCTGAAGACAAATTGCAGGGACATTGAAAACAAAAATTGGAGATTGGATCATTTTCTTTGTACATTTCCCAAGTTGATATAAAAATATTGAAAATGGGGTAAAGAAAAGCCATTTGGCAGACAGTCAAAAATCATCCCTTTGGGTAATGAGTCCTTTTTGCTAGCCAGTTGGCATAGGAAAGCAATGTATCGCAAGGATGGATCTGTTGGTCAGCCAAAGGCTGGAGATTGGGGGCACATTAGTTGACAAAACCTCCAGGTTTCCACTGAATCTGGTATTCCTATACGGGATTCCTTCAGGAAAAGATTCCTGAAGGAGGGCTTATGCCCGAAACGTCGATTCTCCTGCTCCTTGGATGCTGCCTGACCTGCTGCACTTTTCCAGCAACACATTTTCATCCCTATACGGCATCAATTTTGCTGGCCAGACCAGCTATCTGTTTCCCAACAGTAACTGCCCTTGAACAGAACAGCGCGCTAAGACCATTTCAGAGGGCAGTTACAAGTCAAACATATTGCTGTGGTTCTGGAGTCACGTGGAGGCCAAACCAGGTAAGGATAGCAGATTTCCTTACCTAAAGGACATTAGTGAACCGATGGGTTTTTGCAACAATGGCGAGTGTGATGGAATACTCCCCACTTGCCTGGATGGGGCAGCCCCAACAACACTAAGAAACTTGACACGATCCAGGACAAAGCAGCTCCTGCTTGATTGGCCTCACATCCAAAAACATCCATTCCATCCACCACCGATGCTCAGTAGCAGCGATGTGTAATGTCTACAAGATGCACTGGAGAAATGCACCAAAGCTGCTTAGACAGCACTCTCCAAACCCACAACCACTTCCACCTTGCAGGAAAAGGGCAGCAGATACACAGGAACACCAGGCCCCTGCAAATCCCTTCCAAGCCACTCACCATCCTGACTTGGAAATATATTGATGTTCCTTCAGCTCACTGGGTTAAAATCGTGGAATTCCCTCCCCAAGCTCATTGTGGATCTATCAACAGCACATGGACTGCAGCAGTTAAAGAAGGCAGCTCACCCCACCTTCTCACGGGGACCTAGGGACGGGGCAATAAATCTGGTCAGCTCATGTCCTACAAGTGAATAAAAACAGATCATCTTGTCATGGGCACTAGCATTGGCATTTTATTTCAGATTTTCATCAATTGAAATTAGATTCCAGTTGGCGACCGTGGGATTTGGCCCAATCTCCCTGGAGCATTGACCTTGCCTCTGGATTGCTTGCCTGGTGGTGTATCATGATGGCACCACATTAGATACCTGCACTCAGACCCAAGTGAGTCTGACAGCTGCGGACTGTAAGTCCTGGACCCCTCAAATTGCAACAACAATGTACATTGGCAACCCCACCATGACTCAGCCTGGATTCCAGTGTTTTGTTTTATTCAAATTTGCAAGAGTATTAATATGTCACCATGGGGACAGTTTCTTTTAATTTCCAAGTTGCTTTCAGACTGGCATGCTGTACCTAAAGTATGGCAGTAACTCCAGGAATAAGTGCTACACATGCTGCTTATCGCACTCTCTGCTTCTACGTTTCAAAAATTAAATTATTACACATATTGCAGCACAGAATGCTGTCCTAAACACTGCAGTGTGAAATACAGCTGTCACAAGCAGATAAACTACACATTGAACATTACATTGTGGTGTTATACATTGTCACACTATAGATTACAGTGTTCAGTTATTGTCATATACACTGCAGGGTTAAATAGGTTGTTACGCACTGTATATTTTAAAGCATAAAATCAAACTGTTATAAACATCTGCCCTAGATACTGAGGCATTAAATAACAAACATTGCTTTACCTTTCTACCCTACATCGGCACATAAGAGGAACAGTAATAGGCCATTCAGCCTCTTGAATCTGCTCTGCTATTCATCATGACCATATCTGATCTTCCTGTCCTATCCCAATATTCCTTAATTCTCCTTCAACCCAAAACTATCAATCTCTGCCTTGAAATTACTTAACAACTGAACAATCACAGCCCTGTGCATGCTGGCTGTACTCACTGATATGCTGCAGTGTTAACTCACGCAGTTTTGCACTCTTCCAATACGTGCATGGGTAGCCCCTTTAGCTGAGCTGCACATGAATAAGGTGTACAGGATACACTTGAAGGTTGCCATGCAGTGTGTAAAGTGGAAGTACAGAATATTACGATTAAAATCCTCTGCTGTGTATCTTCAGGAGTGCACAACAAATTTGAATTGTGTGAATATACGCAAATCCCCTATTTACCACACAGAATTATATTGTCCTATCTTGCTGCAGTGCCCAGGAAACTTTCCTGTTCACATAAAAGTACACATTTTACAATGAACACTATTGCTACAGAAATGAGTGGCTGGAACTGCTATTAAGGTGATGTCCTGAGGATTGGGAAACTGGCCTCAATATCCAAACACCTAATGCGCAATCTAATTTGTCCAACCCTACGATATCCAGTGCATGAGGCAACAGACCAGAATCAAACAAACACATGTACGCAGTAGATCCTCTTATTCACAACACTCCTGGTCCCTTCCCTTTCCAAATATTATGCCATGACCATCAGCTTAGTTTCTGCCGGTAGCACACTCCTTTCTGAGTCAGAAGGTTGTGAGTTCAGGTACTGCTCCTGAGGTCATGAGCATGTAATCTAGGCTGCGATTTCAATTCAGTTCTGACGGAACGCTGCACTGTTCAAGGTCTTACACTCCAAAAGAAGTGTTAAACTGAGGCACTGTATTAAAGATCCTATGGCTGCTTTTCCACAAACAACAGGTCAGTTCTCCCTGGAGCCCTGGCCAACATAAATCCTTTAACCAATGGTAATCAGAATGATATGGTACAAAAGGAGGCCATTTTGCCCGTAGTGTCTATGCTGGCTCTTTGACAGATCTATCCTATGACTCCTCTTCCTTTCTCACGGCCCTTCCATTTCTTCAGGTATTTCACAAATTCACTTTTGAATGCTACTGTTGATTTTTTTTCCCCATGACCCATTCAGTCAATACACTCCAGATCATCCTAATGAAATCTCCCTTCCTGTCTCACTAGCAACTGGGCTGACATAATCATGGGAAGTTTTTCCATCTCCATAGCATTCCTCTTGACCCATTCTAACCCCATCTTACTGCACGCTATACCCAAAGAAACCCCCCACTGTTGAGATATCTCAAAATTAACCAGCAACTCTGGCAATGATGCCACCAATGATGCCTTTTAAATGTTGTAATTGTACCACTGGGCACCCGGCCAAGTTCTGTCAGTGTAGCTGCCTTACACAGTTCCTACACATGCCCTCGATGTGGCAGGCAGCAAGAATTGCTGAGTGCAGCACGGTGGCTCAGTGGTTAGCACTGCTGCCTCATAGCACCAGGGACCCAGGTTCGATTCCAGCCTCAGGCGACTGACTGTGTGGAGTTTGCACGTTCTCCCCGTGTCTGTGTGGGTTTCCTCCGGGTGCTCCGGTTTCCTCCCACAGTCCAAAGAAGTGCAGGTCAGGTGAATTGGCCGTGCTAAATTGCCCATAGTTTTAGGTGCAATAGTCAGAGGGAAATGGGTCTGGGTTGGTTACTATTCAGAGTGTCAGTGTGGACTAGTTGGGCTGAAGAGCCTGTTTCCATACTGTAGGGAATCTAATCTAACCTAATCCCTCATCCTGCTCTGTGAACCTGGTGGTTGGGGATGTTCTCTTCCCCAGGACTAGCACTGGAGACCATGACACCAGACCATACCCAAACCTGGTCCAAGTTTACCACCCAGGTCAGTGCAGTCTCAGCACCTGGAGGAATGCCCAATACAGTAGGAAAAGATCAATGCCCTTCTCCACTATCGCCTAGTGGCTCTGACATCCATCATTATAGAGTCGTAGGGTCATAGAGCTGTACAGCACAGAAACAGACCCTTCAGTCCAATTCATCCATGCCGACCAGATATCCTAACCTAATCCAGTCCCATTTGCCAATATTTGGCTCATATCCCTCTAAACCCTTCCTATTCATATA
The DNA here is from genome assembly GCF_004010195.1 of Chiloscyllium plagiosum. Taxonomy (NCBI): domain Eukaryota; kingdom Metazoa; phylum Chordata; class Chondrichthyes; order Orectolobiformes; family Hemiscylliidae; genus Chiloscyllium; species Chiloscyllium plagiosum. The sequence continues at coordinate 57,780,249 of NC_057729.1, read as the reverse complement.
TCCATCCAGATGCCTTTTAAATGTTGTAATTGTACCAGCCTCCACCACTTCCTCTGGCAGTTCATTCTATACGCGCACCACCCTCTGTGTGAAAAAATTGCCCCCTTTTAAATCTTTCCTCTCTCACCTTAAACTTATTCCCTCTAGTTCTGGACTCTCCCACCCCAGGGAAAAGACCTTGTCTATTTACTCTGTCCGTGCTCCACATGATTTTGTAAACCTCTATTATGAAGTGGTTCGAGAGGTTAGTCATGACACACACCCATCCCAGCTTCCCAGGTTTCCCTGATCCTTTACAATTCACCTACTGTCACGACAGATCCACAGCAGATGCCATCTCCCTGGCCTTGTGTTCATCCATGGAACATCTAGATAACAAGGACTAGATGTCAAACTGCTATTTAATGACTTTAGTTCTGCCTTCAACGCCATAATTCCAACCAAACCCATCTCCGAACTCCAAGACCTAGGACTCTGCTACCCCCTCTGAAACTGCATCCTCAACTTCCTGACCCACGACACAACCAGTAAGGATAGGTGACAACACCACCTCCACAATAATCCTCAACACTGGTGCCCCTCGGGCTGCGTGCCCCTCAGCCCCTTACTGGACTCCTTATGCACTCACAACGCTGTGACCAAATTTCACCCCAACTCCATTTGCTGATGGCACTATCATAGTTGGTCAGATCTCAAACAACAACGAGACAGAGCACAGGAAAAAGAAAGAGAGCTTAGTAGCATAGTGTAAAGTTGACAATCTCTCCCTCAGTGTCAGCAAAAGGAAGGAGCTGGTCATTGACTTCAGGAAGTGTCTGTATCAATGGTACTAAGGTGGAGTAGGTGGAGAACTTCAAGTTCCCAGGAGTAAATATCTCCCACAATCTGTCCTGGCCCATCCACTTCAACGCTACAGTCAGGAACGCACACCCACACCTCTACTTCCTCAGAAGGTGAAGGAAATTCACCCTGTCCACAAGGAATTTAGCAGTTATTATAGATGTACCCACAGAAACATGGTATCCGGATGCATCACAGCTTGGTCTGGCAACTGCTGTACCTGTTGCTGCAAGAAATTACAGAGAGTTGTGAACACAGCCCAGTCCATCACACAAACCATCCACTGGCTCCATCTACATATCCCACTGTCTCAGGAAAACACCCAACATCATCAAAGACCCCTCCCACCCCAGTTATACTCTTCCACCCGGCAGAAGATACAAATGTTTGAAAACACGTACCAACAGATTCAAGAATAGCTTCTTCCCTGCTGTTATTAGACCTATGAATGGACCTCTCATATTTTCAAGTTGATGTTTCTCTGCACCTTTTGTAGCTTTAACACTACATTCTGCATTCAGTTCTATTACTCTCATTTACTTATGTAAGATACGATTTGTCTGGTTAGCACACAAAACAGTGCTTTTCACTAAAACTCGGCATGTGTGACAATAATAAACCAAATCAAATCAAACTAGCATAAGAGTCACCATCTTCTCTCTGATACCTCACTCTGACTCTCTGCTCCTGTATTCAACTCACACCTAGGCTCATCTTCTACCACCCTCACTACCCTGAAACATTTTCCCTCACATGAGGGTTCTTAGAGGAAGTCACTTGTCAGATGCCAAAGTCCATTCAGGTGCATGGTGCCCAGGGAGTGTGCCCTGAGATATTGATACCCAATACTCAACAAGTGGGTCATTCAGATCAAACAGTGAGCTGAAATCGCCAGGTATCCTCTCTGATCTCCTTGTCGAGGGTTCTTAGCATCCAGCTTGTTTGGAAAGTTTGGTAAAATAGGGAGCTAAGCACGAGCTCAGTCTAGTGTAGATTTATAGCAATTTTTGTTAGTGCAGACCTGATGGGCCGAATGGTCTCTTCTGCACTGTATGAGTCTATGATTACAGAGTTGAGTATTTTGGAAGGTCATAAACAAGCTATAGATCTCTTTAACTGACAACTCATCACTGCCTAATGAACAACTCAACTCACCGCTCGGAAAATGCATAAAATATGGAGCGAGCCCCACTGCCAATGTCGAGATAGAGTTGGTGTGATTGTGCTACAAATCAGAATATTTGATATTCTGACATAAAACAGCCCTGATCATTTAAGCCCCTATAAGATTCCACACTCTGTTCCTGCCTTCCCAGTAAAACTGCACCATTTAGTTTACATTCTTCCTTGCAAAATGAATCACTTCACACTTCTCTGAATCAAATTTCATCCACCATCTGTCTACCGATTTCACAAGTCTGTCCATGTCCTTCAGAAGTCTGTTACTACCTTCTTCACGATACACTACGAGTTTCACATCAAATTTCTATATTGTATCAACTCACTGTGTTAGAAAATCAGGTCCCTCTCTCTTCTTGCATCTATGGAAATGACTTCAAATCCATGTCCTCCCATCACCAAACCCCCTGCCAATAGAAACAGTTTCTCCTTGTTTACTTGAACAAAACCCATCATTTCAAGCGACTGCACACTTTCATTTAATCTGCTTCTTAAACATTGGAGCTTTCCATCCCGCACTCATCAAAACAAAGACATTAAGAATGTTGGGAAATCAAAATAGGAACACAGGATTATTGGCTGGAACTCCATCTGTAACCACATCAGGAAAGGCTGAATTTTAGGAAGCTCAGTAGGAATTCCCTCAAAAATCTCTTCAGAAGCATCAACAAGAACTTCCTGAGATGATCATCCTGATTGGAGAAGAGCAAAGACTTGTGTTGGGAAAACATCAGGAAGGAGGAATAAACAGGGAAGAGGGGTCTTGACTTGAAGCAATTTCCAAATTTGACTCGGAATTTGAGTGTACTCACACAGGTCATTAAAGGTGGCAGGACAGGGAGGGTGAGTCATTAATAAAGCAGGCAGTACAAGAGGCGGGAGGTGATGCTGAACTTGCCCACCTGTAATGAAAACTAAACTTCATGATGGGTGGTACTAGCATTTTATTGGGATCATTGTTACTTGGTCTTATTTACAAAGGAAATCCAGATTTGAACCAGCTCCATATTAAGTCTCAGTCAGGCCTCCTTGGATCAATTTTGGATGCTCTCAGCCCCCCTGCTGTTAATTTAAACAATGTGACTGAAGTAAATCCACATAGGCCGGTGTCCCATCACCAAGTCTCCCTTTATTTACACAGGGAGAGTCCTTGACACTGATCCAGCTCTCAGAATGAGCAGAACCTTTAACATACCTGATTATTTTTTAAATTTTTATTAAACAAGACAGTTTACAAACAACAGTTAACATTAACAGCTGTATACAAAGAAACAGCAATTTTACAAGGGAGAGGAGCAGCAAAATCAAAGCTCAAACCCTACTGCACAACCAGTTTTCAGGGCAA
>NC_057729.1:57771146-57776385 GCF_004010195.1 Chiloscyllium plagiosum | reverse complement strand
CCTCGGATGCTGCCTGACCTGCTGTGCTTTTCCAGACCACTCTGATCTAAACTCTGGTTTCCAGCATCTGCAGTCCTCACTTTTGCCAACTAGATTTAGTATGAGAGCCCACCACAGAATTCGACCTGAAGCTATGGGCAGCACTGCCTTGTCCACTTTAAGTCAACCTAGCAAGAGTTTGTGGTCTGTTATTATTACAAATTTACATCTGTAAAGGTATTGGTGAAAGTTGCTGACTCCAAATATGACCACCAAACCTTCCTTCTCTCTCTGGGCGTGTTTACGCTCTGCATTAGCCAAAGTCCTGAATGCATTCGCTTCTCTCCATTGGACCACCTATGAGCTAATACCATAGATACTTAATTATAACTTTACTCAGGCAGCCATTTTCTAACCAATCGAGGTGAATCTTTCTCAACCAATGTCACCCCATTGAGCTTGGGTCCCAGCCTTTTACTACAATCAGTGGTAACTGAACCAGCTGCTTCTCATACAAGACCAGAACCGAAGTAATACCCTTCATCTGTAGCGGTTCCCCGGTATAGGATCTCAGTCTGGCTGAGGTCTTGCAGAAATTTAAGGATTGGAGTCCATAATGAATCTTATTAAAGACTGATTCTGTGATCACTAAAGCAGTTGTGACAGAATCGACCACCATGTGAAATGGGTGACCATTTAACCAGATGTTTATTTTGATTGGTTCTGATTTGGATGTTTTTAAGCACTTTAACTGTTCTAAACCCAGAAGCAGATGGACTTTCCAGGGTGCACACTCTCCTGGATATCGGCTGATGAGTTTTTTTACTCAATTTACGTCTAGTGGGACTCTTTCTGTCTCGAGTCTACATACTGGCAGCAATTACAATAATCTGGCAGCCCAGATCCTGAAGAAAATTTTAACTGTTTGGCTGAGGCTTGATTTTGTTTTGGGGTTTTGCTGTGGGCTGGCCTAGGGCCCATCTGATCAGGATGTGTCCTGAGTGAGACTGTGCAATTGCATTCACTCAAGTGATGTTCCCCAATCTCAATTGGACTGGCAAGGATATCCACTTCCATTGGAATACCCTCACCAGACCAATACTTCACTGGCTGCATTTCTCACTGATAAAGCCAGTGGTAATGTCTGTTTGGAGTCCAGTTGGGCTTCACCGAGTAGGAGCATTTGCATAGTTACATCATTAATCCCATAATCCAAACAGTCTTTCAGCATCTCATTAAGGGTTAAACCAAAGTCACAGGTTTCTGCCAGTTGTCTTAACCCCATCAAAAATCCCAAATCCCCTGGTTCTTGGATCGCCGAGTAAAACCAATAGTGTCTCAGAATTAAAGGATGCTTGGGTCATAAAATTCCTTACTTAAATCCGTCAGCTCTTGAAAGGTTTTAGTATCTGGTGCCTGAGTGAAAGTTGGGCTCCTAATAACTGAAAAAGCTGCGGCTCCACAAACTGGCAGGCAAATTATTCATTGCTTTTCATCTGCCCCAGTGTCATTTGCCCAGAAAAAATGAACACATTCTTTCCACACACTGGGCCCAGTCTTCAGCAGGATCAAACAAGTCATGCTTCTGCAAATAAAGGCCTGATGCCAGAAAAGCTGACTTCCTACTCAAGGATAACTGTTGTGGGTGAATTTCTTCAGGAGTGTGCTTTTCTCTCATCGACATTAAAATACCTCTATGGAGGCTGGTTTCCCATCACCAAGTCATTCTTTATTTACACGAGGGCAGTCCTTGAGTCTCAGAACAAACAGAACCTCTGACACTCCTGTTTATATCTGCCAGCCAGAGCTCCCTGATTGGACCAGATTAACAGCCCCAATCAGGGAACTCATTCTCTGAGGTCCACTTGGCCAACCCCGTTACAATTACTACAGACACAATGTGTAGACAGCCCCACATTGTATCATACTGGCTTGAACCACGAATAGCAGTATATATCAGCCTTTGGAACAGCTCTTAGTCAGGGCCTGTGGCAGCCTCCTCTACAGACATCTGCAAATTTTCTGAACAAAATGAATTGGAGTTATTACAATCAGCTTTACAGGAAATGACCAGAACACAGTGCCCTGAATCTAAAAAAATTGGCACAAGCCCAACAATCTCATCAGTAATTAGGTTGAGGATATTCAGGGAGCTTCAGATTTACAATAGTGCTAACATACTCGATACAGAAAAGTCAGTGCTATTAAACATCATCAAATCATCAGCAAAGAAGCCACAAAATTAAACACCACTGAAAATACATGACAGGATGAAACAAATTAAGATAAAGAAGAAATAGTTGATAAAAAAGAAATAGAGTGCTTAAGACAGGTATCAGCCAGGAAATACAAGAGAGACCGAGTGCATAGTTGTTTGAAAGTTATGTAGCAGGTAGACAGGGTGGTTAAGACAGCGTTTACAATACTTTCCTTCAGTGCTCAGAGCACTGAGTACAGGAGTTTGGATCTCATGTTGAGGTTAAATTGAATGTTGGTGTGGTTGTGGAGTACTGTGCACATTCTGGTCACCCTGCTATAGCAAGGATGTTATAAAATTAGAAAGGGTTCAGAAAAGATTTACCAGAATGTTATCAGGAATGGAAGATTTGTGCATTAAGGAGAGGCTGGATAGCCTGGGACATTTTTCACTAGAGAGTACGAAGTTGAGGGGTGACCTTATAGAGGTTTATAAAATCATGAAGACATGGATAGGGGAAATAGGTGAGGTGTTTTCTCCAGGATAGGGGAGGCCCAAACAATAGGGCATTGGTTAAGGTTAGAGGGGAAATATTGAAAAGGGATCTAAGGAGAAAATGTTTATCACAGAGGGTGGTGCATGTATGGACTGAACTGTCAGAGGAAGTCAGAGTCATACAACACAGAAACAGACCTTTCAGTCCAACTCATCCATGATGACTAGATATCCCAACCTAATCTAGTCCCATTTGCCAGCACTTGGCTCATATCCCTCCAAACCCTTCCTATTCATATACTCATCCAGACGCTTTTTAAATGTTGTAATTGTACCAGCCTCCTCCACTTCCTCTGGCAGCTCATTCCATGCACACAACACCCTCTGTCTTAAAAAGTTGCCCCTTAGGCCCCTTTTATATCTTCCCCCTCTCATCCTAAACCTATGCCCTCTAGTTCTGGAGTGCCCCACCCTGGGGAAAAGACCTTGTCTGTTTATCCTATCCATGCCTGTCATGATTTTATAGACCTCTATAAAGGTCACCCCTCAGCCTCCAACACTCCAGGGAAAACAGCCCCAGCCTATTCAGCCTCTCTCTATAGCTCAAATCCTCCAACCCTGGCAACATGCTCGTAAATCTTTTCTGAACCCTTTCAAGTTTCACAACATCCTTCCTACAGGAGGGAGATCAGAATTGCACACAATAATCCAAAAGTGTCCTAACCAATATTCTGTACAGCTGCAACATGACCTCCCAACTCCTATATTCAATGTCTAACCAACAAAGGCAAGTATACAAAACACCTTCTTCATTATTCTATCCCTGATGAACGGCTTAGTCCTGAAACATCAACTCTCCTGGTCTTCAGATGCTGCATGACCTGCTGTGTTTTTCCAGCATCACACTTTTTGATTCACTCTCCTATCTACCTTCAACTCTACTTTCAAGGAACTATAAATCTACACTCCAAGGTCGCTCTGTCCAGCAACACTCCCCAGGACCTTACCATTAAGTGTATAAGTCCTGCTCTGATTTGCCTTTCCAAAATGCAGCATCTCACATTTATCTAAATTAAACTCCGTCTGCCTCTCCTTGGCCTATTGGCCCAACTGATTAAGATCCTGTTGTAATCTGAGGTAACCTTCTTTGCTGTCCACTACACCTCCAATTTTGGTGTTATCTGCAAACTTACTAACTATACCTCTTATGCTCACATCCAACTCATTTATAGGTATATAAATGACGAAAAGCAGTGGACCCAGCACCAATCCTTGTGGCACTCCACTGGTCACAGGCCTCCAGTCTGAAAGGCAACCCTCCTCCACCACCCTCTGTCTTCTCCCTTCGAGCCAGTTCTGAATCCAAATGGCTAGTTCTCCCTGTATTTCATGAGATGTAACCTTTCTAACTAGTCTACCACAAGGAACCTTGTTAAACGCTTTACTGAGATCACACCCACTGCTCATATAGATCACACCCACCACTCTGTCCTCATAATGCTCTTTGTTACTTCTTCAAAATACTCAAACAAGTTGTCAAGACATGACTTCACACGCACAAAGCCATGCTGGCTATCCCTAATCAGTCCTTGCCTTTCCAAAAACATGCAAATCCTGTCCCTCAGGATTCCCTCCAACAACCTGGCCACCATCAATGTCAAGATCACCTGTCTATAGTTCCCTGGCTTTTCCTTACTAGCTTTCTTAAATAGTGGCACCACATTAGCCAACCTCCCATCTTCTAGCACCTCACCTGTGACTATTGATGACACAAATAACACGGCAAAGGGGCCCAGCAATCACTTCCCTAGTTTCCGAGAGAGTTCAAGGGTATGCCTGATCAGGTCTTGGGGATTTATCTATCTGTATGCATTTTAAGACATCTAGTATTTCTTCCTCTGTAATGTGGACATTTTTCAAGATGTCACCATCTATTTCCCCACATTCTATATCTTTCATATCCTTCTCCACAGTAAACAAGTACTCATTTGATATTCCCCCCATCTCCTGCTGTTCCACAGAAAGGCTGACCTTTGATGGGCACTATTCTCTCTATAATTACACTTTTGTTCTTAATGTATTTATAAAAGTGCTTTGGATTCTCCTTAACCCTATTTGCCAAGGCTTCTCATGTCCCTTTTTGCCCTCCTGATTTCCCTCTTAAGTATACTCCTACTGCCTTTATGCTCTTCTAAGGATTAACTTGATCTCTGCTGTCTATACCTGAATGTATGCTTCTTTTCCTTAACTAAAACCTTAATTTCTTTAGTTATCCAGCATTCCCTACACCTACCAGTCTTTCCTTTCACCCTGACAGGAATATACTGTCTCTGGATTCTCGTTATCTCATTTGTGAAGGCTTCCGATTTTCCAGCTGCCCCTTTACCTGCGAACATCTGCCCCCAATCAGCTTTTGAAAGTTCTTGCCTAATACCATCAAAATTAGCCTTTCTCCAATTTAGAACTTCAACTTTTAGTTCTGGTCTATCTTTTTCCATCACTATTTTAAAACCAATAGAATTATGGTCGCTGTCCCCACAGTGCTCTCCCACTGACACCTCAGTCACC